>NC_134573.1:102723169-102778169 GCF_050947875.1 Dermacentor variabilis
TTTCAACGGCCTCCGACCGCTACTTCGCGCACCTAGAAAGAGTGGACCAGAAAAAAAGAGAAATGCACTCAACCACACTTTCGCCGCGCCACGTATGCACGCTGTTCCTTCAGGACTCCTCACAGTACGCGGTCTTACCATAGCACTGTATCAACACAAACCAATTGCAAGGTGGGTTCTTCTTTAGCATACGAAAGTGCAGTTACGTCACTCCGCGCTTCGTATGCTACAGTTGCCGCTTCCCGGCACCTGCAGCTTATGCAACCGTAATCGTTGCAGGGAAACGTTTACGGTGAACGCTATGGCCGAAGGCGATGTTTCTGGTTCAATTGTTTTCTTTCCCCCGCAAGGTCGGCGCCACCGGTGCTGAGAACGGATGCATGCTATAAGCGTCCCCTTTGAAGCGTGGTGGTGGGTTGCGCCGCCAAGCTCTTGTTGTTATATTGCTTAATGTACTGACTACGTTAAAATGAAAAATAAGGAAAGGAAAAAGAAGCCCACGATGAATTCCCATAACCAAAACTTTCTGACCCCCTATTGCAAGCGTCTCTATTTTTTGTCGTTTCCCTATTTTTCTTGCACCAATCTTCCAATCGCCGCTTACTAATCTCTACAGCGGATGTGTTTACTTCCCCTTGCACTCGCTGAACCTAAGGGTTTCAAGGAGGTCAGAGATGCCTAAATCCGCCGCTGGGTGGATATCTTCACATTCCAATGAAACATGCTCATCGCTTCCCTACCCGCCGTGGTTGCTCAGTGGCTATGGTGTCAGGCTGCTGAGCACAAGGTCGCGGGATCGAATCCCGGCCACGGCGGCCGCATTTCGATGGGGGCGAAATGCGAACGGACTTCCAAGGGACTGACTAAGCTGACCGACTAAGATGACTGGCCGACCGACTAAGCTGACCGACCGACCGACTAAGATGACCGTCTGGCTAAACCGACTGACCAGACCGTCTGTACGTCCGTCCGTCCGTCTGTTTAACCATTGTCGCGCCAACTTGGGTCACTGTATGTCACGTGGTATAATGGGCGCAACATCGAGCTGCTTTGCTGAGATAACGGGGTTAGCAACCAACCGTCGCACCAAATTGGGTCACTGGGTAAGTGTCAGTGGGTACGTGCCGCTCTTCGACGAACCCCTTTCACACGAACTTCGGTTAGTGGCTATGTGGCACTCGATATGTGCCGCTCTTCAATTAGCCTATTTGACGTTAGCTTGGGGCACTGGGTACGCGTCACCGGGTACCTGCCGCTCTTTAATGACGAAAGAAGTGTTAAGAACTTATTCGATGCCGGGCGCAATCAAACCGATGTCATACATACTGAGACAATCTTGTCTGAATATGTATTCACACACTCACCGCGCACACGCATCGCGGTGGCGACAACATATGGCGCAGCATGTTCGGTGGTAAGCGCGCGAGAGGAACCCGGCTGCATACACGCCTCATGCATGAGGCGATTTGGTGGCAGCAATGCGGAGTGTCGCTACATTGCTTCAATGCCAAGCATAATAGTGTCGGCATTCATCGTGACATGGATTCAGCCGGAAACTTTTGCTGAAGGAGAATATGAAAGAATATACTAGAGATAACACCCCCGAAAGACCAGAATATTTACCCGCCGTGGTTGCTTAGTGGCTATGGTGTTGGGCTGCTAAGCACGAGGTCGCGGGATCGAAACCCGGCCACGGCTGCCGCATTTCGATGGGGGCGAAATGCGAAAACGCCCGTGTACTTAGATTTAGGTGCACGTTAAGGAACCCCAGACCTCCACTACGGCGTGCCTCATAATGAGATCGTGGTTTGGCACGTAAAACCCCATAATGAAATTAAAAAGACCAGCATAGGAAAAAAATGAAGCTCTGAGAGGCAGAAACAGAAAGCATACCCGGTGCGTAGTGAGGTAGAGGCGTCCTTTCTTGGCTCCCCTGAATTTCCTGGCATCTGGGCCTTCAAACGTTACCTCCACATTGTCGCAGTAAATCAGGATTCTGGTGGTTTGGAAAGAATAAACGGTAAAATGCCGTGCATCGGTAGTCCTCGTCCGTTACCTTGGCATGATAAAGTGCTTGCTTGTGAATACAATGGATGCGGCTTTTGACAAACTCATCAAAAGATGTCATGCCGCAATAAGCTTTCAACAGAAATATAGAAGTTCTGCGGAAGCCTCCACTGGTACGACATGATGAATAATTCAGCCTTACGCTGTCGTCTTCTATTCCCTTTGTAGACTGCCATCTAAGAAGGAAAGACAGTGGTTCTATGTCGTATGCAATGGCCAGGACTAGTTGTTCATGAACTGTGAAGTTCTCCTTCGGAGGTGACCGCCACGGACCCCATTTGCAAGCAGGTGCTGTATAATTTTTTGCTACCACTTATAGATATAAGTATATATAAAGTGAGTGAGGCTTCACCGATTCGTTCCAGAAGAATGACAGTGTGTTCAGCGGATACCGATTGTCATGGGAATTTGCATAACACTGTAACGATGGTTGAAAAAGGGGCTCTACATTAGCTGATTTATTTTTCCCAACCGCTAGGGGGGAGGAGGCATTGCATGCATTAATTGAAATATGTGGCGATTTTAATGCCTGAAGGAACTTTTAGCATTTGATGGTTGTACGATTTGGCAGGGCATTGTGCGGCTTTAGGAAATTAGTCTGGCACTGAGTGAGCTAGTCTTAATCTTCAGCTGTCTTTCCCACACTGTATAATATGATTTCTAATGGTTAACTTTGCTGCTTGCTGTGAAGGAACAATTTATTCATCGGAATTTATCACTGACGTGTGACATTGGTCAAATACATATTATTGGGGAACGAGATATTTGCGTAGGCTTGTTGAAGCATCACCTAATTTAAAAGCAATAATGCTCGTATAGATGATAATACTGCGTAAGAAGTAAAAGGAAACTTTGAAGAAACGCAGTAAATAGCAAGGTTAATAATAGTAGTTAATTTATTCAAGATAACATTTCATTTGCCATTGTGTCTGAAATTGTCCGTGCTAGATTGTCGTTGGGAGACAAGCAACTGAAGCTGCGCGATCACAAGTGATAATGTCTTAAATATTATTTATTTAATTCCTACAACCTGGCATCACATAACAAAGCGTGCACCAATATCTCAGACCCGTCGCGGTAGCTCTGTCGCTATGGCGTTGCGCTTCTGAGCTGGAGGTCGCGGAAACGAATCCCGGCCACGGCGTCCGCATTTCGATGCGCGCGAAATGCGAAAACACACATGTGCTTAGAATTAGGCGCAGGTTAATGAACCACAGGTGATTCCCCCCCCCCCCCCCCACGACGTGCCTCACAATCAGATCATGGTTTTGGCACGTAACACTCCACAATTTACACTTTCTTTTTTTTTTACCGGTGCACTCTATTCATGCCAGAGAGTCATAGGTGGTGAAAGTTAATGTGGAGTCCACCACTACGGCATGCCGCTTGATGAGATCGTAATTTTAACAGCAATGACTGCAGACTTTATAATTTAACGTCACCAATGACTAACAACGCGAACAAACCAATAAGCAACATGAACAGACTTTTTTACATTCCGTTCCCGTTGGGAGCTCGCGGTGGTGAATCGACCTGGCGAACGGAGGTCTTAAGCCGAAATGGTTCAATACGCTCTCTGCCGAAAATTCGAGGACGCTACCCTAGTCACAAGATATGTTACTGGGTCCATGTTGCCAGACTGTCTATTTAATTAATCTGGGGCTTGGACGCCAACAACTATTATCCACTTTCTAGGGTTTTGAATAAACGAAAGTTCTGTTGGGCGACGTAGGTAGCACGACGACAGGCCCGGTCACGAAAGAAGTGGCTTCGAAACTTTCGACATACTTGATCTGGATGTAAAAGACATGAAACGATATGAATAAAATGACTGGACAGCAAAGGCACTCTTTTCGGTTCTTTCGTTTTCTGCATATAGCTTCCCGTCTTTCATATCATAACAAGTATGAGCCAATTCTCCCGGTAACAATTACTGATAGTTTGACAGACCGCGAACTTGGTCTATCACCAGCCGTGTCAGCCATATGCACGGTGGACAAAATTATGCCTGGGAAATAAGTAGCGGTAGAACCGGAACAGAGCAGGGAACACCTGCCTTCGGATCTTTTGCGTTCAACACACGCCATAGTCACAGCCGCATGCAGTCAGTGCAAAACAAAACGCGCAAAGAAAGAAAAATAATAAATTGCGAGGCCAAATAACGACGTCGCCGATTTCTCTAACACTGTATCTCATGAAGTCGATTAGGCCGTAGTACCTGACACATACATCTGCAGCACTAGCTATGGCATTGTGATTTCAGTTTTTAACATTATTTTACTGCTGACTGTACACCAACTGGCTAGGGCTCCCGCTGCATCCAGTGTGTGGGCGGTTGCCTCGACCTCAGCGCAAACTCCTACTTCAAACACTTTCGGCGATTTTTATCAGGTGGTGTTGAACTGTCGAAATGGAACACGCTACTCTTCGCAACAGGAACGCAAAAAGAAGGACCCACGCGACTTGTGGACAACCGTTACAAGCACGGGGGTTGTCAGCTGTCCGCGCTGATTGACAGCTCGGCAGCAGCAAACTGAGCAGGCTTATTCACATGGAAAGCTGAAAAACGGAAGTGCAAGATTGCCTTTGCCAATAAAAGACGTAAGAGAATGTATACTCACAGCTCGCCAGTGAAGAGCAGGATTCCATTCGATGCGTGAGTAGCGTTTAAAGACATCCTGGCACCACGTCGCCCCTCACTGCCCCCATCTGCTCCACCTCCACGTTGTTGTTTCCTATCATGTATGTGGCTCTGACCCACTACGGGGGTTTGGCCAAGAAACGGATGGATTATTCCAATTTCTTATGAATAAAGTTCTGAATATATATGGACTTAGCGCTGTATGACGTGGAATTATCTGTTAAAATAAAATCAGTAAAGTGAGATCTAATGAGTAACAGTTAATTTAAATGTACACAATATGAAAAGATAGAATTTAGCTGGGCATCCAGTTCAATTAAGTAAGACATTTTCGGACAGCGGAGCAAGCGTCCCTGTGGCTGAACCCTAAAGTGGAGGTCCCAAATGACAGACGAATAGGTTCTGTTAAGTATAGACCAAGTCTTCGAAAAGGTATTTCCAGTATTATTTTTCTTGCCGCAGTAAAACAGCGACGAGATAGCAAGTGATGGATCGTCACTTCCTTATTAGGAAACAAGCAGAGAGGGGAGGGAAGCAAACCCAACCAGTGCAAGTAGAAATTTAGGGAGGGAAAGAGGCAACGCAACTTTGTGAGAGAGACCTCGAGCGTTTTTGTGTTATAGGATTCATTACACCAAGCAAATGCCAGGTGATTATAACCTGTAGAAGTAGTCAGAACTGGGTTTGATAAGGCTTTCATAATTGTTCACATACGAAATGTACCAGCCGTGATGTGTGCTGTCACTAGTAGAACTGGAACGACTGGGCCGAAAAGTGATGTTTCTGCCAATGAACTGCCAGTTTCATAAAAAAAAAAACTATATGACAGGACACCCAAATCAGATGAACACATTTCAGATGGGCAGGAACTAACAAGTGAAAATGTTTTAGCGTGGGCGAATCACTAGTAGCGGTAAAGTAAGAGCACAAAGATAGTGAGTCAGTAAGAAAAACAGCGCTTGTAGTCGTTTAGTCTAATTCGCGTAAAGCTAGAATTGCTTGTATAAGATCAACTACAAAAATAGGCGAAAAATCAGATAATCTTAAAGAAAAAGACCAGTCGAGTGCAGTACAAAATATTCCAATGCCAGTTTTTTTTCCCTCGCATTGCAATGCACCTGTCTCAATGATAATGTTTGTTGCTAGAGTGCTTCGATGGCCTGGTGTTATGCCGCTTAAGGCACCGTAAGGTAGCAGTTTTGCATGGTTTGGGAAAATGTCATTTAACCTAATTTCCGGGGAATTGAGCATTACTGTGAATCACATCGCGAATTTTTACATTTAATGGCGCTAGTAATGCTTGAAAAAATATAACCTGTGGTATATGAAACCTGGGTCTATGAAAAGGTAAACTTATTCTGAATCGGAAATGAAAATTATTTGAGGACGGCTTATTGGTGATTCACCTATAGTCTTAAGAAAGTTTGAATGGTCAGAAGGTAAAATCGGCATAAAATAGGTGTCACTCTGGGTTCCAGGTATAATACGGCATTTGCAACGTATTTTGCAAGTCCAAACGCAGACCTAGTGCCTCCCGTTCTAATAAAATTAGTGGCCGAAGCTTGCATGGTGGCACACCTGAGAATAAAACCCAGCCAAATACTAATCCTTGACGAACGTACATATGGTAAAACATCACAAGTGCTTTTCTACGCATACCTGATTTTCGATCGCTCAACTTGCGCAAAATGCCCATTGCACGAGGTGCTTTTGCCGCGATATATTCAATATGTCATCGCCAGTTAGGAGATCCATTATAAATAACTCCAAGGTACTTGAGTAGCTCTACTTGTAGTTGTTGTGGTTGTGGTGTTTTTTTTTTTTTAGACTCAAATGGTGGCACGGTACCCACCACGGCCAATAACTGGCCGGTTGGCCGGAGTGAACGTTGAATAAAAAATGCACAATACATGAAAAAAAAATGCAGGAAGACATTTTTGACAACAAAGGGCAATGCACAATAAAACTAATTTGTGCAGCGTTGTTAGAGTTGTTTCTTTTTTCCTTTCATCTGATAAAGCAGCAGCTACCCTTTCCGTGTAAGCCAAATGTACTTGATGGAGGGATACTGCTTAGAGGCTTTCCAGTTAGGCCCCATTATTTCCTTATTGGGCTATTAGGCACCCCGGAAGGTGGGATAAAAACATCCCGTACGGGCAAATGACAGCCTGATGTTCTAGCCGTTAATTCCGACATTTCCGTTAGAGATTTTATAAGTATTCGCACGGAAGTAACAAAACGTGCGACAGCCTCGTCTGCAGTAATTTGCTCGAAGCGGTACCCGTTCGGTAAGATGTGCGCCCTTTCTGTGCGGCAGTCCTGAGATATGTTGCATAATATACATGAGGGCTGCGAAGAACTAACCTCTTCCGTTCAAAAACACCTGTGCGCGTATTCACGAAGCTCCATTTACGTAACCGTCGTCCACCATTCACGGCTACTGCGATCTCATTATCACGCAAATCGATGTCGCTATTAGTGAGCACTGGAACATCATCCACTGAAGCTCTTACGTAAGAGAAGTTTTGTGAATAAATGTACTGTAAACCGAATAAGTGGTCAGGCCGACGCATGCTCAAATAAAGGTCGAATGCTTAACCAAGGACAGCCGAAGTATCATATATGGACATAATATACTTGGAACACTGGTCATATTTCAACCTGCGATGCTATACAGGGGCTCTTGATAGCAATGGGGGCATGTCAAAGCATCTGTTCAACTACGCGTAACAACTAGCTATTCTATTATAAATGATCATCTGAAGACAAGGCCGAGGAAAACACAACACTTGCAAGGCCTGAGCCAGGCTATGTAGTTACGAAGATGATTATCTTCAACTGTGTCACGTACTCACAAGGGGGGGGGGGGGGGTAGACGAAGAATTGAGTAAGCCAACGAGACACCAGACAAACTCATATACTTTAAAGAAGTTGCAAATAAACAGGCAGAAAGAGAGGTGCTCAAAAAACAAGCACAATGTGCCCCCAACTGGGTAGCTAGATAAACTCAGTCTAAATTATATGTATACAAACATAATAATGAATGACAGATACAGTACTGCTGCTTTAAGAATTCGGAGTGTAAGCGACGAAGATCGCAAAGCCTAGACTTGGAAACTTCTGTATTTGGCAGAAATGCTATGTCAAAGAGGAGGCTCGCAAGTTCCTGCTGGTTTGAAACAGCCATGTTGTTTTGTCAGGGAACAAGAGTGCGATGGGGTTATCCAAATTCACAACGAGGAATGCCTATACAACCAAGATCACCAACACGTGGAAGTGGGCAGCAATTCCTTCCAGGTGTTCTCACCCCCTTGAGCCTACTACACTAGTGGGTGAATGAAAGCAGCGTATTTGGATGTAGTTCGTATAAAATACCAAAAGTTATGCAAGAAAATTCGGGTCATCTGAGATTTCATTTACAACCTTGCAGGTCTTACCGAGGTAAATGTCGACGATGCACTGTTGGTAAAGTCTATCAGATAGACGGTTTTCTACAGTACCCTCTGTGTCGTGAAGGAAGAAAAATAGAGGTATTCTTACATTAAAAAAAAATACTGATATTGTCAACCCCACATGAAGATGTTTGGAGAGACGGAGGAGCTATTGCTAGCAGTACAAAACAATAATTCTTGTCCTTTCCTTTGCGCAGCTTATAGGCCATCCAACAAAAACAAAGCAGTATTACTCTGTGAATTACAAGAATTGTTGTCAAATTAAGAAAAAGGGGACAACGTGATTTTAGTTGAAAACATCAAAAATAACATCTTGATCGTGGAACTACGGCAAACTAGGAACAAGCTGAGAGCAATGGACTGGCATAAGAAGCAATAGTAGGAGTAAAATAAATGTCAACTGCCCAGAATTTAGGAAAGGCATTGAATATAGTGTATTTGTCAGGTAGGCATGCAAAACGTAGCATAGAAGAGATTATAAGCGATAAGTTTACTAGAAGACACGAGCTTGTCAATAAGTTCAATAATTTGTTTTGCGACACTTGCTAAAAAGCTAAGAGAACAATGTGTGGTTAATAAAGGCAAATTCAAACCTAACGCTAATCCAGCTAACCAGAGTGGAATAACGCAGTATGGGATCCACCAATACATGTAACAACTCAGTTCTACAGAACACCAGGATTTGAGAAAGTTCGTGTCAAAGACGTCGGATGTCGACACGCTACAGGCGCTCCTGAGGTGAAATTTTTTTTGCGATATTTGAAACGGGACGATTACGGCTATGAAAATATCACTCATTAAACCGATTTAAAAATGTCCAGAAATAGCTTTGCACAAATTACTAGCTTATCCGAACATATACACTTTGCCTGCGTTTTCAAAAGCTCCTTCATACTCGAATGGTTTCACCTTGTAACAAGTTTAGTGCGGAGCACTCAGCAAAGCGTTCGTAAAAATAAAGCACCAGCACGCTTCCAGAGGACATCGGTGATTTATAGCATACAGAAATTGATAAAGAAATTTGACTGGGTCTTGCCGTAGATTTATTGAAGGCAGCAGAGTGGCAGTTTCGGCACGTTGTCTTCTAGAGAGGTGACCAAAAAGTGCGAATGGAGACAAAAAAAAGAAGAAAGAAGAAAAGAGGACGCGCGCATGCGCAGGTGCCCTTTATGTCGGTATGGAGTCTGCACTTCTTTGGTCGTCCTTATTGAAGGTGTCCGGTACCCTTAATCATAATTAGGCAGCTGCTCAAAAAACATTAATTAGGATTTCGATGTCCATACCAGAAGCTATAAAATAACTCTTTCGAAGGCCAGTGTCACATAGTTCGAATTTTGAGCAACAACAACAATTTCCTTCTCGTACAGTATTACGGGCATAATTCTGAGCACTTAGGTTTCTGTAACGTGCACCGAATGCACGGTAGACGAGCGTTTCCGCATTCCGCCTTCATCGGCATGAAGCTGCCGCGGCAGGTATTGAACCTGCGACCTTGATCTCACCAGCGCCACGCCATAGACACAGGGCTACCGTGGCAGATAAGTATACCGTTAGAAAACAAAATTCGTAGCAGCACGATGTCTTCTGCATGTTCCCACGACGATGCTTGATACCAGCCATTAACAACTCTCTGCGTGTGCTTAAAGCAGCTGCGTAGTTTTTCGAGGCTGTAACAACGCGCTGTGTAAAGTACATTTTAATACGTTTGAGGTTCACTTTAGACGAGAACAGAAAAACATTCTGCAGATCTCACTCAGGAATTGATGTAATGCGAAGCATTTTGCAGGTGCTTGACTATCTAGCCTTGCTTATGCTTTCCGCAAAAGGGTACCAAGCGTACCAACATGTTTTTCTTTTGTAAATTTAGGAGTAAATACACGTCTGCGACAACAGCAGCACGACAACGACCGCGTAGAAGACTATCGCATGGCGACATGTGGCGCGATTACTGCGCCGGCCGTTCGAGGCGAGCTTATGACACGACAACTGTTGGTTTCCGCGTAGGTGGTGGACGAGCATAAGCGGCTACGAGTCATGCAGTTGTACGTACCTATGGCGACGTCACGTGGTGTATGTTAAAACGACGGTGACCATTTGACCTCTGACGAAGAAATCTAACGACATGACTAACTTTGGCGCTCATGAAGTCGGTACATCATCACACAAAGTACTGAGGTAAGTGGGCCGGTCCCGGAGATAGTCCAGCCTAACACAGCGTTTAAGAGCGCGAGCCAAGACCACGGTATAAGAATCTCATAATATTCTTACACCGTGGCCAAGACGACGAAGTGGTACGGGCCGCAGGTGCCGAGCGTTTCAAAGAGCTGCCTGATTTTGGAACGAGAGAAGTATGCATGCGGTCGTGGTCTAGAGATTTACAAGTGCCAACCAATTATTGGCTGATTTAGATGATGTATATTTTTTTCACGTTCACTTTTAATATTTCTAATATGACTGGATTCTGAGCAAAAGCTGGCAATAAGGGCGAAGAAAAGTCGTAGCGTAATGGCTAGAGCACCTGTCTGCTGTGATCGACGATCGAGGTTGGATTCCCACATCGGTCATTAATGTTTTTTTGAAGCTAGGTTAGAAAGGAATTCACATACCTACCGCGCAAAGTGCCAAGAATGAGGCAAAGAATGCTTCGCATTAAAACGTTGAGGTGCTTCGGACAAAAAAAAAATATTTCCGGCAGAGAGTCTCTCCACAAATATGACACAGCTGTTAATTTCATTTGAAGGCAGGTGAAATGCTTTGAACTTGCAAAAGTTACGCACATGTTAAATAGGCACATGCTTACAATGCCGAGAGAAGTCCCAGGTTCTAGCTCACGAAGTAGACATGTGCAATAACAAACACTTGTTTACATAAAATACACCAAGAACAAGAATTATGTCGTAATGACTTGAAAGAACGCAAGGTAGGTTAAAGGACAATATATGCGTTCTTGGTGCGGACGTGTCGGTTTCGTTTACTTTTTTTGTGTAGTGCTTTTCGACTTCCTAAACTGCAGTTCGTACACATGAACATACGCATCAGACTCAAGTGCGGCATGATGCTCCCTGCGGTCCAGGTACGCGCGCAGTGACACTAAAGTTCAAATTGGCGCCCGCTGTAGTGACACTAGTAGCCTAGGCTGCATTCCAACATGCCATAATAGAGTGGACTGAATTAATCCTTCCGACCTCACAAGCGCAGTTGCATTGAGGGCAGCCCACCCTTGGCATGAGTTGAAGATGGGCGCTTTCCAAGGAGGAGGCCAATCAACGCCGTGAAATTTGCGGCAATATAAAAGTAGTTTACGTGTCAACAACAAAAAAAAAACATCACGAATCAGACAAGGCACCGGGCAATACCCGTAGCTATGCCGCGAGCAGCGGCGCATTGGAACGAAGCAGCCATCACGCTGCGAAGTCACCGGACGCTCTGGATGCAGGCGAGGAGCAGGAGAATGTCCATCTTGCGCACGCACAGCACAAACGGCTTGTTCACCAGGAACTGAATTTCCGAGGCCGCAGCACGGGCCATCGCGAGTGGGCTACCGCCACCTGCCTGGAACTGGCCGGGCACGATGGAGATCGCCGACTGAGAGTCGCTGACCTGCGAAGCGAATGACGTTCTGTGATTAACGGCGCCCAAAGCATAACACGAACCATGAGAACAGCGTAGTGGCAACGTCGAATCGTGTTCTGCAGGCTGAGGTTTGTGAACCTGCTTCTAGAGCTCGGCAAAGAAGCGCCTTGGCTTCCCGCGTGCACACACGGTAAACCATTTTTGCACTCTTTACGGTACTGCTTCGTACAAAGGCTAAGGCACGTAACCATTAAGCGCAAGGTTAACCCTTTGGGAGCGGCACAATAAATGTTATTTCTTGACAGCTTTTCGCGGCACATGAACATTACGATACGAAAACTGCACGGAATAAACTTTATAGCTATCACTGCAAAACTCTAGCGTCAGATATTTTGGTAAGGCTATGAGACCTGAACTAGCACACGGTTTTTATCTATTCTCATCGCAGGTGTAGTTGCGCTCACTGTGGTGTACAGTTCAACGTTTTACATCATTAATGGCGAGGCTGTTAGTCATGGGACAAAACAGCCACATTAAAGAAGCAAGAATTCTTAGAGCGCAGTAGTGGGGCCAGGACAAGCGAGTATATAAACGAAACATTTTGCCTAGCAATATGAGAAGGGAAGACCACGCGGAACCTGTTCATTGCTTTTGCTCTACTTTGGGTTTTTTTAAAAGTGGTCCCGCACATCCGGCTCACGACGTTGCGACTCTCGTTTATTACTTCATTGCTTCGGACGCCCGCTGTTTGGGTTGAGGAGGAGGCGAGTCGAGGTGACATTCGCCCTTCTTTCACCGTTGAACTCTTCGTCAGCCGACGATTCGACGACAGAGCTGGGGACGCCTACGTTCCCACGTTCAAGATCCGTACACGCCGTCACGCGCAATCAGGCTCTTTACGGGTTGACAAGAGCGTCTGCCACTTTTTGCGAGACACCGTATGGTGCCCTTGCGTATAAAACCAAAACTACTCGTGCAAAACGAACCAGGCAAGAACGCGATGCGCGCGTGCTAGTGGCAGAAAACGTAAGACACGTGACTGAAGTGGTCGATTAAGTTCTGCTAATCATTGCAGGCGGTAGAAACGTCCGAATTCCAAAAAATAATAAAGGAGGGAAAGACAAACAAACAAACAAACGCCTGACTAGCCAAGCTACACTCTCAGAGCTAGTCCAAATCTTGTTTTTAGTTCGTAGCAACTTTCCTTATCACTAATGTCGTTAACTTTCTCATCTTCCTTTGCGTGTGTTTTACTGTAATGATATATATATATATATATATATCTGTATACTGTATATACTGTATATATATATATATATATATATATATATATATATATATATATATATATATATATATATATATATATATATATATATATATATATATATAAAGTGGAGAACATGAGTGTCTGATAAAGTGAGTAGCGATGCACGTCACGAAAATATCATTACACTATATATATTAATCGCATGGATAACAAACTACCTAACAAATAGCCGCCAGTTCGTGGAAATTAATCAGCAACAGTCTGGCTGTCTTCCGGTCACGTCGGGAGTTCCTCAAGGAAGTGTCCTAGGGCCGCTGCTCTTTTTACTCTATATAAATGATATTACTACTTCAATCCATCCCAGCGTGCAAATTAGGTTGTTTGCTGACGACTGTGTGCTTTTTAGGGAAATCACTTCAACCAATGATCAAACTGATTTAAATGCTTCTCTAGCTGGCATTACTGATTGGTGCAAAACATGGGGAATGCGGCTTAACGCTGAAAAGACGGTCTTTCTTCGCTTCACTCGTCAGAAAGCTCCACTAACCTTTAGTTACACGTTAGGTTCGTTGGCCTAGCAGGAAGTAACAAAATATAAGTATTTGGGCGTCACAATTACTAACAACTTATCGTGGAATTTACACATTGATAATATCTGTTCTTCAGCCTTGCGTAAATTATACTTTTTGCGACATAAACTTAGAAATTCCCCACCTAATGTAAAACTGCTTGCTTATTATTCATTAATTAGACCTAAACTTGAATATGCATGTGTTGTTTGGGACCCGTTTACTAAACAAAATATTAAATGTCTCGAAAGGGTACAGAAAAAAGCCGTACGATTCATATATTCTAAATTCTCTCGCTATGATTCCCCCTCACGAATAATGCATGATAATGGCATCGAAGTCCTTCAGCAGAGAAGGCAACACTTAAGAATTCGATTTCTTACCATGCTTAGTAATGGAGACTTATCAATTAATCCTGCATCGTATCTGTTCAGTACAACGTCTAGGCTTACTCGACACCATCATCCGAATTCACTAACACCTTATTTTGCACGGACGGATGTATTCAAGTATTCTTTTTTTCCCCGAACTATAACAGACTGGAATAACTCGTTGTTGCCTGTTTCAATTGTTTGACTCATTGTATTACTGTTGTGTCTTACCACCTTACTTGATTGAAGAATGCATTGTAATATTGTTGTGTTTAACCACCCTGCTTGGACCTGTTTTAGGTCTGCAGTATGAAATAAATAAATAAAATAAATAATATATATATATATATATATATATATATATATATATATATATATATATATATATATATGTGTGTGTGTGTGTGTATGTGTGTGTGTGTGTGTGTGTGTGTGTGTGTGTGTGTGTATGTCTGTGTGTGTGTGTGTGGTGTTCGCCAGGAATTGTTTTCGAGTTTATTTACTTTTATTTTCTTTCTTGTAGCGCACCTGCGAATGTTGTGTATATGTGGTACCCCTCGTCCCACTGCGATGCCGATGAGGTGCTGTGGTAAATAAATAAATAAATAAATAAATAAATAAATAAATAAATAAATAAATGAGCTCATTGTCGCTCGCTTTTTCTCGTTTTCTCCTCCCCCACCATTTACGATATAGCTCCCCTGGCAAACTTGACGATTAAACGTGGAAGTCAGTAAGATGTCCGTTTGCGCATGCCATTGTGATGAAATCAAGTAGCATTGAAGTAGTGTGTTGCAGCATCGATGCAGTGGAGGTCCGTGCTTTCAAGAGGAAGGCTAATCGTATACTTTGAGAACAAAAAAAAAAAGAACTGCCCAATCACTGCGTACGGATCGTTAACCAGCGAAGCTGAAACGTGCGGCGACGGTGTTTATCATTGAGTTAGTCCCGATGGTTCATTAAACTACGGCTTGGTAGGCTGTCGGATCCTCGGTATCTGCTGCTGCTTGTGCTTGGCTGCACGAGCCCGTTCTTGTGCCCGCGCTGCAGCGTCGGCACGGCGTAGACGAGTTCGTTCCCGGTTCTGCTCGCGGCGTTGCTGATCGAAAGCTGCCTGCACCTCAGGAGCACGTATGAAGTGTGGCCTACCCATTTCGGAGCCAGAGAGAAACTGCTGCGCGCACGCTGGCTGCGACGGAGAGCAACAACATCGCTACTGGTGCAGCTAATCCAACACTACCTAGATTAAAGCCTTTTCACTCCGATCCATGACGTCACGGTACCTGGCCCGACTGCCATAGATGCATAGAATCTAATGGGGATGCTCTCGAGTAGGCAACAGTGATTATGACGCCACCGCTTCCATCAGGCCAGCCTCGTCAATAGAAATTTCGGACCAAGTAGCGTGACGTCAGGGATCCGAGTAAACAGTCCTTGGTGTTGACCTAATCGCGCGCCTCCTTTTCTCTCTCTTCTTTTGCCGCGCACGCGCATGGGGTTGCGCCGGAGGAGTTTTCGGCGTACACGCGACCGACAGACGGACGGAACGGCGGACGAGTCGGCTAGCCATATACACCTTAACTGCAGTGTAACACGCCATTTTAGCGATTGGCTACGGTGGATGTTGACGCAAAGGTCTAGAATATCCGACAAACTTATCCTTTGCTTAGGCCGTAACAGTACCTGGATGTCGAGCCGTGCCCTGTGCATGACCCACGAGACGCGCGCCGGCGAGGAGGAGGTTATGCGCTGGAAGGCGGCCTCGTCCTCGAACGCCTGTTGCACGCCCATCTCGAGCAGCACGGGCTTCAAGTCCGAGGCCGTCTCGGCGTTGATCGCCGGCAGCTCGAGACGCACCGCGCGCCGACCGCTGCGCACGGCCGCGAACACGCGCTCGAGTACCTGCGGTGGGAGGCGAGAACGGGGTGCGTTTGTGTGTGCTGTATATGGGGGGGGGAGGGGGGGGAAGCGAACGCCACATACTAAACACAAACCACGTTCCTGATCAAAAATAACGTACAGCGCGAAGGACAAGGACAGCGACAGACGACATACACAGCGCTGTGTATACATGATACTCGTGATACATGCACTTCGCCAAGTCGACGGCGAAAGCTAGTTTTTCGTGTGACCAATACATGTGGCAATGCATTGCAAATATAACTAGTGTGGAAGGAATACGTTCGTGGGAAGACACCTCCGATTGTCGGAGATGTCGTATAATGGAGAGCTGAAGATTAGAGCCAACCGCGCAGTGTTCAGCATCTTGTACCGGATGTTAGTATAGCGGGCTTTAACTCATTTTGCTCAGATATAAGCTTCCTTACCTTCAGGTGCACTTTTATTATTATATTTTTGAGGCGCCTTGCGCAACCGCGCTAACGTTATCAAGCAACGCTTCCTACTCAAAGCCAGTGTTTTGTATGTAGATGTAGCCAACCAGACTATTGACTGGTTAACATCCCTGCCTTCCTGTATTCTTCTCTCTCTCTCTCTCTCTCTTGGTGAAATCTAGGAGGCGCATTATATCTTCACTTTAACGTTTGCCAACCGAATGACGAGTTCTTCTGTAAAAATTTTTCGTCGCGTTGGTTAGTATTTGCGCTCGTGAAGGCAGAATCCTTACCCACCACGGGCGCCAGACAGGCACGAGCGCGCGTCGACCCCGACATGCGCGCCACGCAAACGCATGCACCTAATACTATCGTCTGTATATTTTTGTTCAGAAGTAATAGTTGTTTCTCTCTCTGAATCCTTCTGCCCACTTCACGCAGAATTAAAGCTTTGATGTTTGAATTCCGCATGAAATGTGCGGAAGGATTCCGACATTTTTTTTTGTTTTTGCTGCGGAGCACTCGCAGCCGCGGGCTCAGCGAATTGGGAATTCTGCTGCTGAGTTTCTGGTCATGGTTTCGATTCAGGACCGCGGCGGCCGCATTTCGACGACGGCGGAATGCAAAAAAAAAAAACAAAAAAACGCTGGAGTGTTGTTTTGGACGCACGTTAAAAAAAAAAAAAGGTTCGTGGTAGACATTAAGCAACAACCTTCCGTTATGGCGTTTCTCAAAATCTCGCGATTGCATTAGGGACGTTAGACCCCGGTAATACGTGTATAATTTCGTTTTGCCACGAGGGAAACTCTTCAGCGAAACTCGGTGTCAAAGAGTTCAATTCTGCACTGCCACATGCGGTGGCTTAACCAAAGCTAATATATCCTAACCTAACCTAATCTAGCCTAAACTAACTTAGCAGAACTAGAGTTGTACTGACAAAGCAGGCCATCACGATTCCTCGTGTGCCCATGTGCGCATCGCGAGGGCTCCGAGCGCACCTCGGCGGTGAGGCTGTCACAGAGATCCTCGAGGCTTTTCGAGCCGGTGGGCAGTAGCACGGTGGCCGAGAAGGCCTCGCACGAGAAGGGCACGTCCACGGCCTGCAGCGACAGTTCCTCCAGCCAAGCGTAGCCGTACACGGCACGCGTTTCCAGCATCAGTGTCGCGTGTACCTCGCCGAACGGGCTCAGCTGCACGCACGTGCGAAAACAAACAAACAAACCAAATAGAGCACCGAATATAGACGAGTATCGTGGATGAAACTGGATTAAGGAAGAGTTGTGAAGCACACGTGACAATGTATATGTCGTGACGTATCATGGACGTAACAAATCAGTTAAAGAAGTCATAATGATTTCGCATCCACATCACGTAAGAATACGTAAGTGACAGTCAATTTTTTTTAGGACGTATGCCATAATCATTGAAATTATAATGTTAACACTATTACACAGAGTAAGGCCCGCAGGTCTGTAAACATCAAAATCTTGGCTTCGTTGCTTTTGAAGTCAAACGCATTGCGCTGTCTCTGAAGCCCCAATGCATCACGCGCCGGCGGCGCATGCGCCGTCAATCGCAGGAGAGCACGACAACGGCGACATCACGAATTCGCCTCTTGGGTCCATATAATCGTCATCGTAGTAAAAAGCTTGAAGCAGTAGAAGAGCCACGATATGTTGGATGTAACGGTATATTTGAACTGCTACCCATAAATTCTCGGTGCATCTTGGTAAATGACCCGCCGGCTCAGCGGCTAAGGCGTTGGACTCTAAACACGAAGTCGTGGGATTAAACGCCGGCCGCAGTGGCCGCATTTTTAAAGGGGACGACGCGCGAAAGCGCCCGTGTACCGAGGATTGGGTGCCCGGTAAAGAACTCCAGGTGGTCAAAATTAATCCGGAGTCGTGCCTCCGAACATCGTGGTTTTGTCACACAAAACCCCATTATTTCATCTTTAATCTTCGTAACTACATGTATCCTGATGCGTAGCGCTCGCTGTTCATTAGGAACCTTTTTTCTTTAATTTGAGTGGTAACTGTGAAGGTGTATTGTCTGCTCGGCGCCGGGGCACCCACAGCGGTGGAGCATGCATCGGTGAAAGTAGCGACACCCTGAAGTGGCGCACGTGTACGCTGATTGCCGTCGCGATGAAAACACCGGCGAGCCCGCATCGCACTTGCGGCGTGAGGCATAAGAGCGACAAACCTTGGCAGTGACGGGCTGCTGCCACGAGGCAGCTCGTACGGCCGCGGCGCTGAGCAGCACGATTCCCGTGTCGGCGGCCAACGTACAGTCGGCGCCGAGCACGTCTCCGGCGATGCCCGCGTTGTTCTTCGCCCACTCGTTGACCCTGTGGCGCTCGCCGTCGGCATCGTCGGCGAAGTCCGCTTCCTCGACGGTCGTGCCGTACACGCGACTGCCGATCTTGCAGTAGGAGTCGTTCAGCGACAGCGCCGAGCCCACCAGCACTCTGCGCCGGCATTTGGCGGACGAACGATCGTTCATTACTAAATTCTGGGGTCTTACGTGCCTAAACTACGCTCTGATTATGATATCATGAAAAGCCAACAAGCACTGATACCAAGGACAACATAGAGGAAATTACTTGTGCTTAATAAATGAAATAAAGAAACGACAAATTGATGGAAATTAAAGTGGATGAAAAAACAACTTGCCGCAGGTGGGAACCGAACCCACAAACTTCGCATTTCGCGTGGGTTCGGTTCCCACCTGCGGTAAGTTGTTTTTTCATCCACTTGAATTTACATTAATTTATCGTTCTTTTATTTGATTTATTAAGCACAAGTAATTTCCCCTATGTTGTCCTTAGTGTCAGTGTTTGTTGGCTTTTCATGATATGACTAATAAAAATCGGGCCCCTCGGCTAACCCCCTTTCTTCTCACTCTGATTATGAGGCGCTCCGTGGTTGTTAATTTTCACCAGCTGAGGATCACTGCCGTTCCACCAATGCATGGGACACGGGCGTTCTTTGCATTTAGCCTCCATCGAAATGCGGCTGCCCCGGCCGGAATTTGATCACGCAACTTCGTGTTTAGCACCTGTTCAGCAGCTCAACATCACAGTCGCTAAGCCAGCGCGGGGGGTAAAGAAATAAAAGCGCGCCTCAAGAGCCCTCAGCACGTCCAAAGGAAATTACACTCAGGCACTGGAACTTGTGAGAGTGCCGTCGAGAGAGCGTTTTATTCCAATAATGTTGTCATATCTGTTCATTATTACAGGACATGTAGGAAAACTTTAAACGTCCCATCGCCATGCGACCGGAAGGCGAGGTTCGCTACACCAACATAGACACAGTCTCCTTTAGTCTCGACCATAGCGTCCACAAGCGACAATCCTTTAGGTTTCTGCAACAGTAGCCGAGCAGGTTGGTATAGCTATTGCACTGAAGGACCCTCTACGTCCAAATATATTTACAGACTCCAGATCTGCAGCCCGAGCTTTCGCCTCCGGCTCGATCTCAAAGGAGGCGGCGGCCATCCTCGGCAGCGATGGGGCTGCTGGTTTTCACAACATCAAATGGTTCCCGGCCCATATGAGAATGAATGTGCACTCTGAGGTTGTTAACGCTAATGAGTTGGCCCATGACTGTGCGCGAGGTCTTACACACCGCGGCAGTTCAGGTGGACTCACGGGCGGCGACTTAGGACTGTACAGGGATTCACTTCTCACCTTCCATGAAATCTTGGCACATTACCAACTCGCTCGACGGGCCTTTCCGCTACCGCACCCTAAACTTAATAGACCACAATCGTCGGTATTTCGCATGCTACAAACGGGGTCGTTCCCCTCCAGGGGCCGATTCAGTCATTTTGCGCCTAATGTAGAACCCCACTGTCCAGACTGTGGGGAGGCGTACTGCTCCTTATCCCATATGCTCTGGCAATGCCCTGCGTTACGCAGCTCATCGCTAACCACTCTAACCGACTGGGAGGCAGCCCTTAAAAGCGGCGACCTCTCAGAGCAACTACGGGCTGTCCAGAGGGCCTGCGACAGGGCGGAGGACCACAATCTTTCTACCCCGACGTGGGTGCGACCCGCGACGGCTACGGGGACTCCTTGAAAAGGGAGGTACCCTAACGCTGTTTCTCAGGACCATTAGTAAAGTTCTTTTTCTGTCTGTCTGTCTGTCTGTCTGTCTGTCTGTCTGTCTGTCTGTCTGTCTGTCTGTCTGTCTGTCTGTCTGTCTGTCTGTCTGTCTGTCTGTCTGTCTGTCTGTCTGTCTGTCTGTTTGTTTGTTTGTTCTCCCAGACCGGAGCCGAGGAACCACGCACGTTCATGTAACGAGCGCCGCTTCCTTTATAAGCGAAGCTTTTCTTCGCGAAACTCGCCGGTTTTCGTGACCTTGGAAGCTGCGGCGTGGATGTTCATTTGCCGAATGAACCAACCAATCACACCGGAGCACGTGTGGCGCGCGCGCCACCGGGTTCCTTGCAGCACCACCAGAAGGCGCTTGCTTCCGTGCATCCGCGGCTGCATGGTAATGAGGACGCAAACGCTCCTTGCGGATAGAATGGATTCGAATTGCGCTACGGCACGTATGCGCATGCTGCCTCTGAAAGCATGATGTTCAAGGCGTCCGTCGTACTCGCTAGTAAAGTCAGCAACTCCGCTTAATAAAAGGCTCGGTATAATTTGTGTGCGACCGGGCTTTTGTGTGCGCGTGCGTGCCTGCGTGCGTGCGTGTAAGTTTGTGTGTGCGCATGCGTTGGTGCCTGCGTACGTTTACTCACATGTCGACTCTCTGTACACTCACACAGAGCTTCGCTGTATATAGATTCCAACTCGTTGGACCTGCTGCATTTTTTCCCTTTTCATTGCTTGCTTCCCGGCGCATTTCCTGTGGTGGCATTGCGCGTTCTGCGTTGGATGATCTGCCGAAGTCACGCGGCATAATCGATCATGTTGCAGGCAGTGCGTCTGACACGGAGGCGTTTACGCGTGTGACAATTGCGAGAGAGCATTAAACGGAGCTCCCTCGAGAGGAACGGTGCAAGGGAATTCCTTTGAAGCTTGAGCTGTTCTCGCTCCGTGCAGCGGCCTTACACTTTCCAGACACGATTATCAGCGCGTTATCTATGCACCACGCTTGCCTGCTTACAGTGCCCAAACCTGGTGAGGGCCACTTTAAAAACATATGGGCTAGTAGCCGCAACAGCGCCAAAACGACGTCAAGAAGCAACACGTGTCATCGAACGTGTTTATTGACCATTCCTCAGGCCCTTTTAATAACCACGAAGAGAGACGTGTAATTTCCAAGGAAGAAAATCGAACCATGCGTCATTATTTAGAGTTGCTACACAACCAAAGTATAGCGTACACTCGACCGAAACAACGGTGATTTTTCGCGCTATACGCCAGGCGGTTCGGCCACGTTATACAAGGTACAGTGGACCACAAGAGCTTGCAAACCATGGTATCTGAGCAAAAGCTGAATATTTGCGCAGCCTCACAACACGGCCTAGTATTCACATTTCAAGGCTGTGCTAGTATATCAGAACAGTTGTGTGATGTACGGTTTTACTGGCTACTGTTACAGGCTGCTCGCACATTTAACGTTTTTCTGGATACCGCCGTCGGTAAGCTTTTGTGGTTGACTGTACGTGAGCGACTATTTAGTCGATCTTGCGTGTCGTCGTGAACAAGACTCCCATGTGGGGGCCGGGGCGTTAACCTTGCTAAGGTATTTTATTCTGGCTGGCGTTTGTCTCTCTTTGTTTTCATCATGTTCTGGCCCGAGCCTATGGGATTCCATAATACCTTCAGATTTCAGCTCATAAGTAGTTCGAGTGTCTTGATTTGGTGAGCGCTTTGCAATGCATGATAATTTAGACACCGATAGCCGAAGATGCGGACTTGAGCATATACCGCATGGATGGATTTAGCAGCGTCACTTACGAAACGGGGGCGTGGGAAGGTGCCCAAAGCGCGATGAGTAAATGCCTAAACAGTAAAGGCCGCTCCGTTGTGTTGGGGTGGTGACAACTGAAAGTGTAGCTTAGTCATAGAGTGAAATTTATGTCAGTGTAGTCTTCCTCATGCTCTGACAGATCTGGTTTATTACCCTGCCCACAAAACCTTACGCCTCCTCGAGCTTCTCTCTGCCTCTGCGCACAGCCCATCGCGCCTGATACTAGGCAACGCTTTGCGAAACACGTTTTGTGCGAAGCTGAGGAAAGATGCTCTCATCTTACACTAAGGGGTATTACATGAAAAATTTTGCCAAGGGGAAATTGAGATACAGAGAATTACAAGGCGGGCTTATGGGTAAATATGTGAGGAAGTAAAGGATGAGATAGAAAAGAGTGACACAGGGACGCAATTTCGCCCTTGAGCTGTTTTTCCCCCAAGACGCGATTTAGCGCTGACTCGCCAAAGTGTGAACAGACGTCGGCGGCATCGTTTTCTGTTTGGCGCACTTACATGCGAAAGGGTGGAGTTACGAACACTTCGACATCTGAAGATGGCGTATACTTCACGTCGTGCGTTCATGTCCTGTAATACAGAGTGGTGAGGCGGTGGAAACTTCGTGCCCATAGGTGAAATGGGACACAGCGCTGAACTCTGTTGCAGGCTAGAATGAAAGCTTATGAGGAAGTTATCTGCACAGAACGCTGTCCCTGGGCTTTATTTATCAATCCCGTCCGGACATACATTCACTTTTGCGTGACGTGGCGTAGAGTATGTTACTTCACTGAAGCGCGATGGGCATTCTCATGGCGCATTCGAGATATAGGCGACTTGCAAACAACATTAATTTTTGTGATCCCTCTGAACTTTCCTCTTGGAAGCAATTGTGTCATTGTAAACGATATAAGTAATAACATCGCTGAAGCAGCAGAGATAGTTTGCTAGAAGGCTTTCCTGTTTAACGCTAGCGTGAAATGGCATTTTATATCCCGACGCCTATACGTGGTTGGGGCATGAGAAAAACAAAACAAATTGAAGGAAAAATTTATACGTACTCTCAGTGGCTTAGTAGCATACCGCAGCACTAACCTTTATCAGAAGAATAGAGAAGTTCCCAATGCAGCGGCCTTGACTCGCGTTTGTCACAGGCCCACAATAGAAATTCAGTCTATCTGCTGTTCTCAAATGGCGCGAATGCAGATCGCAGGAATGTAGTGCACGTGCTTGTAACACCACAAATCGGACCGTCATCTGAATCCTCTATCCTGAATTCATTACCGACGTGCCTTATAGAGCCTGTTTGCCTAGTCTCGCTAAGAAAGCAGACGACGTTTGCCATCCGCGCGGGTAGCGGGAAAGTACTGAAACTTCGGACTTTAGCCACGATGTCTATGTATTGGCACAGACACAGGGCAGCGCCTGTTCAACATGTCTGATTTTGTCGTCGAGAAAAGTGCGTACTGCTTTGCTTCTTGGCGACATGAACAGATGAGTAACCTACCAACGGGAAGTATGAAGTTACATCTATTTCGTAGCGGACGCTGCTATTTGTGCGTCTGCAGCCTCCAATGGACGACTTCACTTATGCTCAGCGTCAGTTCTTTTGTCTTCGAGGGCGCATATTTCGTTGCGCTCTTAAAGTGCTTCATGTTTAGGGCCGCATACTCTTGGCGCATGGTCATGCTGTCGATGAATATGCGTTTCGTGAACGCACGAACGCGCGCCTGCTTCGGAAGAGAACTTCTTACTGCGAAGCGGCTGCCGAGGTAATCGAGACTGGAAGCTACTCCCCACCTGTTGGCCATGCGGAAGAACAGTTTGTCCTGCGCCGCCGTGGGACCGCCGCCTGTGGGGAACAGGATGGTGCGGCGCATGGCGGCGTGTATCAGCGGCAGACGCACCTGCGCGAAGCGGGTTCCGCCATGGGGGGCGAGCTTTCTGAGCGCTTGCGCGAGTGACAATGTAGAGACAAATTATTTCTTGCCATCGGCGCTGTACTAGTCAATACTTGCGCAAGCCGCATCTTGTTTTGGGCTACTTATAGTCGCTCTTGCCGAAGGAGAATGACCATCGCAGAACAGGAGCAACAGGACGCCCGTAGGACGAATGACGTACGTACTGTTATTCCGTGTCCTTGTTCTCTTCATTAGGCGCTGCACTCGTTGTCCTTCGACAAGGCGTTAACATTGTTCGAAAGAAAAAAAGAAAAAGAAACCGGCAGATACCACGTCCTGTGGGAATCGATGTTATGCAAAGCAGTGTGCGGGAAGCCTATATACCAAGTTAACGAAACGACCATGAGAGCACCAAGACGTAGGCGGCTGTTTCATGGCCTGCATGATACCCATGTCATGATATTCATGTCATGGCCGATCATTTATGGTCGTCATACGCTCTTGTCATACTATGCCAATTTTGGTACATTCCAAGTTAACGAAATGACCATGAGAGCACAGAAACGTAGGCGGCTAGATAGATGTATACTGTCGAAGTGGCAAATGTTCGCCAAGACAAGCTTCACATTAAAAAAAAAAAAAGAGCTGTCCTGTCACACCGAAGTAGCAGCTTTCTGGAAAACATGCTATCTTGTCCCGCCAGCAAGCATTGACGACGGGTTGTACCTATGTTGGAGTGCGACGCATGTCTCCGAAGTGTTCAATATTGAGCTGATTCTCTGGTTCTTGGCCCTAGCGATACATATACTAAGCGGTTCGGCGTCGGCATTCTCGTAGGGAGAAAGGGCACGCCGTCTACGCATTGATGCGGCCGGTAGACGCACATTCTTTTTGGACAATATTCCGGCACCATCTCAAAAGCTGACGCTGGGCGAAAAGGTCGATAAGTGGTCGCAAAGATTAATAGGTGCGGTTTACGATGGGCTACTTAATTAAAGTACGGCTGAAGTATGCAGAGGGCCGCGTTCATGCTGGGATGTGCCACCTTTGTAGCACTTCGAATGTAATGTGAGGCACAATGGATGGAATGAATGCATGGCAGTGCGCACTTGTGATATCAGACGTTAGGTTCATAAATGGTTGCAATGATTGCTCGCCTTGAAACAAATACATATATGTTGCTACATTCGAATCATGTATTGTTTTCGGAGTTGGGCGTACGTAAACTTATCCGTGATTGTAATTTTTAATGTACTGCAGGCCTTTCCTCAACAGTTAATGCCGCGCACGGACTCGAGCCTGCCACGAAAGTCTGAAAGGAACTTTTTGAACGAGGAGCGCATTTTGTTAATAACTCTCAGTTCAAAGCATTGCTGCTCATAGAAATCTCACACATTTTGAACATTATCATGTTTGCGATGTGTTCGAATTGTAGCTCGGGTACGTACCAGCACCGTATTACGCTGAAATGAAACTTCACTGCAGTGCTCGACAGCATTACGTAGGCTTGCTTGTAGAACATTCAGCTTCTTTACTGCTGCAGTTAATACACCGTGACGGTAAAAAGAAATCTATTGGGTGAAAGGCGGGCATCTGAAATACCGTTGACCCCTATTTGCTCAGGCGCTGCACTAAGCACGTGGAGATGAAGCTCAATAGTATCTTTGTGCATGACTCAACCCTAACGCTTCTCACGATACAACTGCGTAAAAGTTCATGAACTGTGTAGCGCAAACTGAACACACAAGGCGACAGAAAGATATAGACGTGGCGCTACTAGCATTTGAGGATTTTCCTGCACGTGACCGAGATATATGTCATCGCACAACAAAAGGAACGCTGTAAGGGCACTAACGGAATAACAGGCAATCCATGTGTCACAGACCACTGTCGAAAAGAAACATGATTTCATTTTCTGACAAAAATACAGACGGGCGACTGAAGCAATTATCACTTCTTTTGTTAATATCAAAAGATTCTACGATTTCCCTGATCAGATGATCAGCATCCTTGGACAGGAATCGTGTATTAATCAACAAAGGCTTAATTCCTGTGTGTAAAGTTCACATCACACTGATGCCATTCAACTAGCCCATCAGTCTTTCCTATTGTGTTAAAGTGCAGTTCTGACCACCATGAATTAATGCTGTAAAGATCAAGTTCTTTTGTACCACACAGCCAAGAAGGAAACATTTATTTATTTATTTATTTATTTATTTATTTGTGCATACTGCGGCGCAACAAGCAGTATAGCAGGAGTGGGTTAACAGAGGGAAATTATGCACCGCAAAATACGATACAACGATGAGGGTAATGTGCTAAGACCATGCATCTTGGATGGCAGATACAGAACTTCGAGATGGGCATGAGCGAATAGACCCAGGTAAGGAATCCCAGTCTACTTAGAACGTGGGAAAGAGCTGAATTTAAACATATTAGTGGGGCATGCAAAGTAGGGCATCAAGTTTAAGTTGTGATGTTCTTTCGCTGATGACTCTGGTGGGAGATTGGTATAGTTGTTTTTTGAAAGTTCAATGGAAGAGTTGGTGACGCTGTGGAAGAAATCTAATGATGATATGCGGCGATGTCAATAAAGCGCAATCAAATTCAAGGAACGAAGTGCAGAAGAGGGTGAAAAGTCACGATCATAACGATGACATATATATCTTAGTTTCTTTTCTGATTTGCTTCTAGCCTGTCAATCTCACACTGCTTATAAGGGTTCCAAACAACTGATGCGTAGTCAACAACAGGACGGATTAGCGATTCATATAGCAGTAGCTTAGTATCTTTTGGAGAGTTGGATAGTGTACGACGTAGGTAACCTTTATTTTGTAGAGCTTGTTACAAATGTAATCAATCTGGTGTGAGACATACTATGCGTAAAAATGACACAGAGATACTTATACTCAGACACCCTAAACAAAGCGTGGTTATTGAATGAAAAAGAGACGGAAACGATTTTTTACAGAAGGAGATAAGGACGGTTT
Source organism: Dermacentor variabilis (assembly GCF_050947875.1). Taxonomy (NCBI): domain Eukaryota; kingdom Metazoa; phylum Arthropoda; class Arachnida; order Ixodida; family Ixodidae; genus Dermacentor; species Dermacentor variabilis. The sequence goes on from NC_134573.1 coordinate 102,750,260, forward strand.
TACGAAAGTTAATGTTCATTTGCCAAGTGTTGCACTAAGTGCAAAACCTAGCAAATGACTGCTAGAGGCGGTAATGATCATTAGAACAGCTAATAACTGCATATAAAACACAAACATCGGCATTAGAAACAATGTTAGAAGAGATGCTGAGGCAAATCATTTATGCAGATTGAAAAAAGCAGTGGGCCCAAGAACGGAGCCTTTGGGTACTGCAGATGTCACCTATATAGCAGTAGAGTCGGTCGGGCTGTAAGAAACAAATTGGGAGCGAAGTGCAAGAAAGCTTGAGATCCAGTTAACTAGTTGATGATTATTAAGTACAGCGTTAGGTTCAGCAAGAAATTAGAACGTAATAGTGTCAAATGCTTCAGACAAGTCTATAAGATAGCGCCAACCTGGTTGCCAACATCAAGGTTAAGGAAAATGTCATGCGCAAACTCAACTAACTGCACTGTCGTACTGAAACCGCGCCTAAACCCATGTTGTATGTTAGATAGCATATTATGTAGTTGCAGGAAAAGCACTATGTGTTTGTTAATGGCATGTTCTAAGATTCTGCATGACTGTGATGTTATTGAAATCGGTCTGTAGTTCGACAAAGACTGTTTATAATTGGATTTATAAAGAGGAAACACTTTAGCTAACTTCCACGAGGAACGAACAGTGGCTGATGACAAAGGTTTGTTGAATACGACTGTCACATATCTTGATGACCACAAGGAATATCGAACCAAGAATGCATTGTGTATACCGTCCAGACGGGTCCATTTCTTGGTATCAAAGTTTCATACGAGGTTAAGAATGCTTTCATTGTTTATGTCAGTGTCACTGATTGCTCCAGAAGAAACTATATTGGTGAGAGAAGGAATGAAATCGTTGTCGGGTATAAATACGGACTGAAAATACTTATTGAAAGCATCCGATATTACTTACAGATCACTGATGACGTTATTATTATTTTAAAATGGAGTGAGTGAAGCATCGTGAGGTAAACTAGAAGTATAAAATTTAAGAGGGATTAGTTCTTGTTGAACGCGAAAAAAAGCAATCCTTGGCCGTTCACAATTTGAAATTAAGTACATTTTTTTGCCTCGTGACACCAGTCGAGGGTTATAGGATGGTTGATTCGTTTAGAACACGTAAACTTACAGACCCGACCAGATGATGATGATGATGATAATAATAATAATAATAATAATAATAATAATAATAATAATAATAATAATAATAATAATATCCTTTATTTCATGAAAATAGTAAAAATTCAGAAACCGGTCAGCCCAAGCCATGAAGGCTTGTCGGGCTGTACCCGGCAGATAAATGCAAGATGTCGCGAGTCGTCCAGAGAAAATTAGCATGAATTTTCTTAGTTTTAACGGGCACAAATCGTTGGATACGTGACTCGACCAGATCCTCAAAGTAATTAACAAGGCAGTTTACGTCCTGTCTGTCTGACAGAGAGCAAAACGCATCGAGATTATCAGCTAAGAGATCAGTAATGGAAGGGTCGTCTGCAGGAGTGGACACACGAGTGAAAGCATATGCAGCACAGTACTCAGCAACTAGTACAGAATAACTCAGAGCTAAAGCTTGGACGTTGAGTTTTCTTCCACGCCTTAGGGCGGCCCCGCAACTTGGTGTATACGCTGTGCATTTTAATGTCGCTACCGTGGTAGAAGTGTCGGCGTTATCTCAGGCTGATAAATGTCGCCTACTATAAACCCTTTTGGTCATGTTATCGCTGTAACAACAGTGAAATTTTCCACCTGACACTGCCACTTTTGGGCGGATTATTAGAGTTATGTGGCGTTTTGTTCAATGGGGACCAGGACTCGGTGACTACCCTAATTATGAGTGTGTTCGCGGGGTCAAGTTTTGAGGATATGGGGCTTGGCATGTTGATTTAAGTACACATTCACTACAACATAAGACCATCGGAACACCTATGATCATCGATACTGATAACACGGCACCGCTTCTTGGATTTCTTGTTGGCTGCAGGTGTGTTTGAATACGGCTGTTAACGTTTTGTGGTACGCACCCATCTGAACGCACCGGTATATTCCGATTTATTATCGTGTACGCTGTGACAGACAGCTAATCTGGTTTAGTGCGTAGTACCTGTAGAGCTTCGGCGAGCTCCTGCTCGGTGTCTTCCTGCGCCCCTGCGGTAAGCAGCGACAGTGTCACCATGGCGGCATACGGCGACACCAGCAGGTTCTCGCCACTGCCGCAGCGGGAGAACAGACCCTTCAGCAAGTTGCAGCCGAGGACTCGCACGGCTCGGTTCACGTCGACCATGATTTTTTACGTTGTTGTTGGTCTCTTGCAACGCAACAGCACCGTCCCTGCGTCCAGGTCTTCTTCTTCTTATACTTCTTCGATGGACGGGGGACATTTAATTTTATTTTTATTATTTTTCTTTAGCTTCTCAGTTTAATTTTATTTTTATTTGCTTAGTTTGTGCATAGGTACTCAAACAATCGGTGTCATCAGCCCAATCGCCAAATGATTCGTTCTAAATGTTCGACTTTATCCCTTTTCGTATGTTGTTGGGTGTTCGTTTCATTATGTAGAGTGTGGCCAATGAGCCTCGTGGATACGAGCCATGTATTGAGGCGACGACTACGACAACAACAACAACAACAACATGTGTATGCAGAGATGACGGATCTTGACACTGCCTCATTTTAACGAACCGAACAGAGCCATCGAGTTTTGTTGGTTGGTTGTTCCTTACTGAAATGCACAACCCACTCTGGGTGATTGACCATGAATCGAGCGGAAGGAACAAGAGAAAAAAAAGAAAAAAATTGAAGAGAGGATAGTGAAGGGATATATTTAGCACAGTCATAATCATAGTAAAAGAATTCGACACTTTGAACATTGGTAATGTCAAATTTCAGATATATATATAAACAAATAATGCTGATAATCTTTTTACTTTTTAACCGATGAGAATGAAAATAAAACTGCTGCGTCCGGTTTGGACAAAACCGCCATCGGCAGAGGAAGAAGTTACATTCGGTTGATTATATATATATGTATACAAGACTGCCTTTCCTTCAAGAGTTTCATGAACCTAATTCGAATGCTTCTGGAATTGTAGACTGATGCTTTTGACACTACTGTATCATTAGAGCACATCACACAACCGCACTACCACTTTCTTGCGCGCACTGCCATATTCTTAGTCGAAACCACTTCACATGCACAGTCATAACCGACTGAGTTTCGCGTCAGGGGTCTGCGCAAGGTAACATAACTGTCCATGAAGAGGCTGATCGGGCATCTGTGTCAGAGAACTTGCGAGGTCACGTTCTTCCCATGGATCCTTGGCAACACCTCTGGCCATGAAGTCCAGGATCCGCGCAGGCACGCGAGTGCTGCTTGCACCGTGCGCCGTCTGGGTTTCCGCAGATTTGTCCCAGCTACAGAAAATGCTGCGCAGTACGCGCATATATGGACTGGATGCGCTGTCAATATGGTGGTCCTCGCCGTAGTGACAGGCAAAGCGGACACTGACGGTTTGCGAACACTGCCTTTCCTGGCGGAGATAAGGGTATCGGGCCCAGAGGACATGGGCGAGCTTCAACTTCGGCGCGCGGAACCTCCTGGACTACATAGGTGCCGCTGGCTTACTTGCTCTATTATAATTCCTCTTTGCTTTCCCTGGGCCTGCGGGCCCTTCTTGTTAGAAGCAAAGCATAGCAGAAAAGCGAAGAGCGGAGCGGAGCAGAGCAGAGCAGAGCAAGCAAGCAAAAACAAATGGAAACAACTATTCACCATAATAGGTATGTGTCATTGGTGTTGAGAGGAGTAACAATGGGATTGACGCAAGCTCGACCTTCACTGACACTTAACACTTTTGTTACGTTCACTTATAGCTGACGCACTTTAGCTGATGAGGACAGCTATTGACTATAATATGTACTCATTAGGTAGATAGGCCTAGAATCTTGCTCTACTTCATTCCTCCGCTACAATATTGTCTTAGTTACCTTAGAACTTGAAAGAGAAGCATTCTTTTGTAGTTCTCTCTATTTCAGCTCATGCGCGTTCACATTTAAAGGTTGGAACAGATGTGTCCTTTATTTGCAGTTCATAGCTGGTTTCGCATGTATACTGCCACCAGAGTGACAACTCAATATGGCGATGATATTGCTTATTCTTCACTCACTGCCGCTCCTTTCTAAAAGAGAAGATTTTTTTAGAATTTAGGTCTTGGTATAACTTACTTGGTTATAGCGTTTGTGAACTTGAGTGAACAGAGTTTGTATTGTATTTCAAAGTGAACATTGTACGAATGTCTAGAATTCCTACGATTGTTATTCCATGCTGGTCTCTCGACGGCGTGCTTTCATTTACACGCAATCATGGCCACATCATGCTCTTCACCTATCCATCGCGGAAGCATATAGACCATTGTATCGTGCCGGGCTTCCTGGCAGGGTATGATGGCCATACTTTAACAACAATCTTCATCTGCAGGTGATCACGGATGTACAAATTATTTTGCCGTATGCTACATAAAAATTAAAATTATCTGTGCATTAAGCGTGATAAACGTTCATTTTATTAGGAAACGTACAAAGGCACATTTCCTACGTCGAGTTAAATTCAAGACGTTCTTTTTTTCGCCAGAATAGATTGATGTTTCTAGTTGTTTTCTGGTTGTGAGAAGTTTCTTGGAGGCGGCAAGCTCATTGCTGCCAAACGTTCAAAACCGTCTTCGCTTTTTTTTTTTTTTTAAGCAGCCGTATTGTTCCATCAATATCTATCAGTTTCTACCTTGAAACTGTGTCGCATTCACCATGTTTGCATTCGAGTATAACTTTACCGAAATTGTCCATCGTTTTACATCATCTCAGGTCATTTCCTCTCAGCGATAGCGGCAGACACAGGTGTCCAGATTATCTGCAGTCTCATCCGACCCCCTGTTTGCTAGAGACATTGCCTCTGCTTGAGACCATTGTCTTAGCTTCACCGGGTGGAACATGATTATAACGGTGTGTTTTGAGGAGAGTACAAAGAAAGAAAGCATAGAGGACATTCGCCTATCTTTCTATGTCTCGTCTTTTGTCCTGTGTCCGATTTCTCTGTCCTGTCCTCAAAACATTCCGTTGTAACCATGTTCAATCAAGCCAGCAATCAACTAGCCCATTAAAGTTTCTTTTTTACCGGGTGGTACGCGAATATCAGCCCGCGAGGCTTTCCTGTCATTAGCATATTTTATTTCCATAAATTCTAGCTTGGGGGGGGGGTCGTTAGAAAATTGTTCATAAAGTTCCGATGCATCGCGCGTGCTCTCAAAACATTATAACATCATCGAGGCGTACTTGTTGCTTCAACTATGCCTCATCTTTCTGCAAAATTCTAAACTAGCTTCATAGCCGGAGAATACAAATTCCACCTGAGCTTCTAATGTTGTCGCAACGCTCATAATTCGTTTGTTCCCCTTTGCGGTTTGATCTGTCAAAAGAGTAAATTGGTGTTGTAATTTGTCACGCTTTCTTGATCATGTTTCTCCTTTAAATTGTTCCTTTGCTTTCCACAGAAGCGTTCCAGGTCATTCACATTTGACGAATACCCGCCGTGGTTGCTCAGTGGCTATGGTGTTGGGCTGCTGAGCACGAGGTCGCGGGATCGAATCCCGGCCACGGCGGCCGCATTTCGATGGGGGCGAAATGCGAAAACACCCGTGTGCTTAGATTTAGGTGCACGTTAAAGAACCCCAGGTGGTCAAAATTTCCGGAGTCCTCTACTACGGCGTGCCTCATAATCAGAAAGTGGTTTTGGCACGTAAAACCCCAAATATTATTATTATTATTATTACATTTGACGAATCCTAAGTGTTTATTGTGTTCGTGGTGCGTTCCTTCGTATCTGAGGTCAGCAGTAATTTTGAAGCTATGTCGTTGCGACGCACATTGATTCGAGTGCGACGTTGAACCATACACAGAGATTGGCAGAAAACAAACGAGACAACAACCAAGATAACGCGTAGTTATCAGCATGCGTAATTCGAGCCATCAATCCGCAGATGCGAAACATAGTCATAGCTGGGACTAGTCACAGTCATAGTCATAGGCGCCAGGGGACGGTCACGTGCGAAGCAAACTTGTGGGTCGGCGCAAGGTTTCGACGAAGCTGCGCGGGCCCTTGAGGTGCGGGTTGCTGCTGGGCGTATGCACGGCACACAGCTTGATGAACAGTGCCGTGGCCCCGCTGCCCAGCGCGACGGCCAACAGCGTGAGGTACCAGTATTGCTGCAACGGGTAGACACATTGAGCACCGGAAACACTTCCCCCTACATGTTTGCCCCGCACGCGGGCATTTGAAGAATTTGCCATTTATACGAACAGGTTTGACGCGACCAGTTTGGCACTGAACATTCGACGTTGTGTTATACTATATTGTTCTGAGCAGATTTCCCTGAATATGAGGAGGAGGTGAGCTGACATGGTTCAGTTTATTTGTACACCGAATTGCATAAGACTGCGCCATTTTGTTATTATCTTTCGTAGGCTTAGAAAGAGTTAGTGTGACCTCACCAGTACAAATTATTCATCCATTTATTACTGCTTACAGAATTCATTCGTAGTATGTTTTCTTCGCATCACCCATGTAGCAGGCACGAGCCGTAGTTGACGATTATCGCCATCATTAGATTGATATGAGAGTGCGCAGGTAACTCTGGCCATTTACCCGTAACGAGTCCGTGTATGAACATTGTGTAATTTTCACCTAGTTTTGTTGTCCTGTCTGACAATAATTAAGATTCTAGGTGCCTTGCCAGCGAAGGGAGCTGCGAGGCAGCTGCATACGGTGGGACCTCAGGCACAGATCATCAGTCGCGTGGTGAAACTCTTGAAACACCGAAATCATCAGTGGGACCGATGACGTGGCTGTTTGAGAGCCCCTCGCGTTGTATGAACTGACGGGACCTTGCAATCACTACGAACTGACGCTATTGTTGGCTGACGTACGTCACATTACAACTAAAATGAGTGGCGAAAGCAGCGTTTGCAAATCTTAAGGATGCACCTCGATGCTACAATGGAAAAGCTTCATGACCTGTTCGGTTTCTGGTGAAAATATTGCACAGAAAGTGCTCAGATGCTCAAGGACTCCTCCTACATACCTTACATTCAGGCTGGGTTAACATGTACGGGCGGTAGATCACCATAATCAACCGAGACTATCCAAACGTGCGAATGTGCTGTGGAACGCTCAAAACAATGTAGTTATACCATGTTACCTTTCGCATACTTCTCTTCCTACCATAATTTTGCACGTATGCGCACGAAGACGACGACATAATAGGTAGTACCGCATAATCGTCAGCCTTTGATTAAATGATCGTATTGCGTACAGCATACATGATATAAAACAGAGGCGTTCACTATTGTCTAATATGCTGTACTACTATTCCGAAAAACTCACAGAATCAACACATACACCAAACTTATTCTGACATAACCATTCCGGTATGCTATCGACTGAGAGCGGTGAAATAGATGGCGCAAAAAGCGTGTTTGAATGTTAGCCTAATTAAGACGGAGGGAGGGGGGGGGTGAAAAGCAATGAGCTTCGGTTATCAGAATGTGTATTTCTAACTATAACGGGACCAGTGTCCTGATGACATCGTGATGAAATCACGGCACCAGAATACGCCGTCTTGGCACCAGCATTAAGCCGCAAACGACATTCGTTTTTCACGTCCGCATAGCTTAATTCTGTTTTCATGGCTCATAATAATCGTTGCCAGAAAGCGCGTTAAGCATTCGCAGTGACTGCATTCGTGAGGCTGCAATGGCGCGATGCACTACCCACGCTGTGCATTCAAATCTGAGAAGACGCTCGAGTTTCACATCGTCTATAGAGAAAAGAAATTGTGGGGTTACACACGAACGGCGCTCCTCTAGAAGGCGCTTCAAGATGTGCACTGTGCTGCCGTATACGTGGCGCACTGGTGCCCGCACAGCTGCCCCGCCCTCACCGCCATTTCGTTGTGCAGGCCGCGTGCTCCAAAGACGAGCCAGTGCAGGCGGGCGAGCGGTCCCTCGGCGTCCACCAGGCGGCACTTCTGGAAGACGTCGCAATAGCCGCGCAGGTCGTCGCACGGCGCTCCGGGCTCCATCTTCTTGTTGCAGTAGTCTTTCATGCGCTCGAACTGGCACGCCTCCATGCAGACGCTGTCCGACACTGCACACCGGAGCGACGCCGGTTCCACAAGCTTTGGTTACATCAACTCGACGCGACCGGGTCAAGTCAGAAATCGGGCTGACCCACTCCGACGCCACCGCGTTTACATGCGTCTTGACAAGAAGAGTTTTAACAGTACACCCTTGTAGGCGGGTTGACCGAACTCAGCTCGAAGCTCACTCGGCCTAACCCGCTATGCTGTTTACATAGGAGAGCTTTAGGTTAGGGGACGCAAGCGGCTTGCGTACGCAACCAATAGGGGCGGCGGTACTGCGCATGCGCAGACACAGACGTAGGGCCCTACGCATGCGCAGGTCTGTGGCCCCTAGTTCTTGCGTATAACGAAAGCCGCTTGCGTCCCCTAACCTAATACTCTTGATTAACTCGATCACTAATTTTTGGCCCAGCAAATCTACTCGAGCCGACTTTACTGGGTACATGTAATCGTAGCCATCGAATAGTAGGAGCGAGTTTGGCCCAGTTGCACAAGATGATTTCTTACGGTGATTTTTTTGTGCCTATATGTGCTTCCTTACGCCATTAATGGACCCGCAGGGCTATTATCTGCATTCGCCTTGTCTTGCGTCTTGTCTCTCAGCTTTGGCAAGCCGCGAGTATCGTTTGCGTGCAGTAATAATTAACTTTCATTCTCTCTTATGCGCCCAACGCAGAACAGTGGGCTGAAGGAGCGCGCTCGACGTTGCTACTCCTTCAGTTCCCGCGTAAATAAACTTTCCATCCTGTAGCACTTTCTGTATGTCGCAATTCACTCACATTTCGCCTAAGCAATTTGCTGATCAATTTTGACTGGATAGAGAAGACTGTTAAGCTCTTGCGGCATGGTGCAATGAACGGTGATAGGGTCTGCGGCTCGTGAAACCCTGTCAGGCTTAGGTGTATCAGTGGTGCAAACCTGCCAATAATTAAAAAAAAACACTAGAGAAAAATGTCACCTTGAGGTAAATTGCTGAAAGCTTTAGCCACGTTATTTTACCGCACGAAAATCACCTTACCGTTTGATGAAACGCTAACCAGCTGTGTTCTTCTGGTCAGAAGAATTCGTCATAGGGCCAGCTAGATTTTTGCACGCTAATATGGCGTCTGTACCGACAACGGTCGGTACAAATCTCTCTACCGACAATGATCGGTACTTGATAGAAGCCCTTTCATGGTTCAGAAGATGTAACCGGAATTTGAACTCGTTTGGAATGATAAAAGGACCTTGGCGCGTCAGCTATCTTCCACTCATGCGGGCTCCTTTAGTAGTATTTTTTTAGTATTTACCTCTTCCTTCACCAAAGACATTTTCCGTATTCAGAAAATCGTGCGCTGAGTGAGATGCACTTGTTTTCCCAATCAGAATATAGGGCAATGGCCGACACCAGCAAGCCAGACTAAATGGCCAGTCCCCTCGTCAATTAGTTAGTCGAGAAATACATTCAAACTTACCAACATAGCACGATAATTATGAGATTATCCTGTTTTGCCCCCTAATTCAACGATAGAATAGAATGGTGTGTTGCCAGGCTTTGTTATGCAGTGCTTAAGGGGAGGCATCACCTAATGATCAACTTCAACGCCACCTATAGATATACATGTAAAACGCAGAAATTCTTTTTTTTAAGCAACTGCGGGGCGAACTTGAATAACATTTGTTGCATTTGCGAGAGAAAGTTAAATTCTAGTGACTGTTGTCAGCAGAATTCAACTGTAGGGCTTCAATTTTTTTCTACAAAAATTGCCTAAAATTTGTAAGTTTGTAAAGAAATAGACGCGCTTAGTTTACGAATTCCCTAACTCGGCAAAAAAAACAACAACAACAAGAACAACAGACACCGCCGTTCTGTAAGCTGCATCCTTTAAAATATCAAACTTGGAGAAATGTGATGAATATATTTGTATGTTTTGTTTATTTGTTACAATATTTTCGAGGACTTTAGAAACATTTTATTTACATATTAATGGTGTAGTTGAGAATCACATGTAATACATCAATTTTGTCCACTTTTGCTGCAATTCAGTTATGATATCATTTTGCATTGCTGAATTACATTTTGTTGGAATCGCACCGATGGCACGAGTTGTTGGGAACTCGGCGCTGACGCCCGTTGTTGCACCTGGGTCGCAAGCCCCAAGGGTAGCGTTGGCCTGGCGGCCTGGGGTACAACTGGAAGCATCCGAAGGTCCCGGCAAAGCATGAGTCGACTGGTAACAACAAAACAACTGGTTTATTCTAACATCGCAAAGAGTTGGCGGTTAGGTCGACCGAAGTAGAGAGACGGGAGAGCACGTTACTCAACAGAAGAAATCGGAGCCCTCTTTGGTGTCCGGGGGCAGCTGCTTTTATACTCTCGCAGTTGAGGGCAAGAAGGAACCCCTCTATAGACGAGCACGTGACTGTGCCGCTCGGGCACAATGGGATAAGGTGGCGCAGCGTCGTGTCGGCGCCACTCGGGCACAATGGGAAGAGAAGGTGGAGCAGCCGTCGTGTCGGCGCCTGTCAGACCCCCTCGCTTCACAGTTGTTGGGAGCTCCTCTCCCCGGCTGCCGCGCTTCGACAAGCGTGGGCACCAATATGCACATACACTCACACACGCACATGAAGACACGTGGCATTGGAACATGCCTGGACGCGCTTGGCAGGGAGGCGTAGCGGCGGCGCCGAACGGGCCAAAATGTCTGCCGCTTTGAACGAAGCCCCGGCGTCCGTTGCATCCGCGCCGGCTATACCGCGCGTCGTAGGCGAAACGTAACAGACCGCCCCGCCGGGGGAAGGAGATCCCGATGGTCAGGGGACTGCATCCGCTGTCCGGAGGGATGTCGCTCGATGATGCTCATAACCGAAGTCGGGCGTCCCTCGACGTTTCTTGAGCGCAGCGCACAGAGAAGGCCTCGTTCTCTCGTTCAGGTTCGCACGGGACACTGCAAAGTGACTTCGGGAGAGTTCACATTTTTGTTCTCGTTCCCGGCAAGCGTTAGAACTACGCTGAAACTCAACCGCTCAGTCAGCAAGCACGGCACAACCCTCACTAAGCCCTGCCAGGCTCTTTCCCCTTCTATACCACTGCCTAGTTCCTTACAGTAGTCTAGCAGCACTCAGAACGCGTCCACAAATTGGAAAATTGCACTAGAAAGCATGTCATCACTTTGAAACACTAAACAAAAGCAATATGTTAAAAATCCTGCCTCAGGAAGAAAAACATCAGTAACAAACAATTTTGAGGATGATTCCTACGTTAGGGGTTTCGACTTAAGCCATCGGCGTTACCGTTGAGACTCCCCTTTTTGTAACGCACCTCAAAGGAATACTGTTGCAAAGCGAGGCTCCAGCGCAGGAGGCGGCCATTTTTGGGAGAGATGGTCTGCAGCCATTGGAGAGGGCAGTGATCCGTCTCAATGATAAACCTCGAGCCGGCTAGATAGCATGACAATTCCTGAACGGCCCACACGAGACACGCACACTCTTTCTCGGTGGCGCTATACGCCTGCTCACGACTGGTCAGCTTACGACTAGCATACAGGACGGGGTGTTCTACTTCTCCATTTTCCCGTTGGCACAGTACAACGCCCATACCTCGCCCACTAGCATCGCACTGAACAACGAACCCTTTTGTGTAGTCTGGCGATCGTAGCACAGGCTGGCTTGTTAGGGCACTCTTTAGGGCGCTAAAAGCTCTTTCCTTTATCTCGTCCCATACGACTGTTTGGGGCTCTGTTTTTCTTAGAGCATCCGTCAGGGGAGCCGCGATATCAGAGTACCTGGGGATGTACCTCTGATAGTAGCCGGCGACACCTAAGAACGACCGAATATCGGTCTTCGTGCGCGGTTGCGGGAAGTCTCGCACAGCGGCCACCTTTATTTCAAAGGGGCGGCGACGACCCTGACCAATCACGTGACCGAGGTAGACAACCTCGGCCTGTGCTAACTGGCACTTGGGAGCCTTGACTGTCAAGCCCGCATCGCGCAGGCGGGTTAGCACTGCCCGCAAGTGGGCCATATGCTCAGACCAGGATGCGGAGAATATCGCTACGTCGTCTAGATACGGTAAAGCGAATTCTTGCTGTCCCCGCAACACTTTATCCATGAGGCTTGAAAAGCAGTATGGCGCGTTCTTCAAACCAAAACTCAACACTTTAGGACGGAATGTTCCCATTGGTGAAATGAACGCCGCATACCTACTAGCCTCTTCTGTAAGTGGAACCTGCCAATAACCCCTGACAAGATCTAGGGTGGAAATAAACTGAGCGCTACTAACTTTCTCAAGGCGCTCCTCGATGTTAGGGATCGGATAAATTTGATCCTTAGTGATGGAATTAAGCCTGCGGTAGTCGACGCAAGGACGAGGTTCCTTGCCCGGTACCTCAACTAAAATCAAAGGGGAGGTATAATCACTCTCACCTGCCTCAATAACACCGAGCTGTAGCATTTTCTTTACCTCAGCCTCCATAATATCGCTCTGGCGGGGTGACACCCGATACGCCTTGGATCGTACTGGCTCTGTGGAGGTAAGTTCTATGTCATGAGTAAGGACAGAAGTCCTACCAGGCCTCTCAGAGAACAGACCTTGAAACTCTTGTAAGAGCTGGTGTAGTTCGGTTTTCTGCTCAGGCGACAGCGGTGCTTTACTGATAAGGTCACTAATGACTTGACCGGTGTCTTCCCTGTTCGTCACTGAGCCTAGTCCCGGAAGCTCGACCGGAAGCTCTTCAGGAACGTTTACCATCATGCACACTACTGCTTCCCTTTGTCTATAAGGTTTGAGCAGATTACAGTGGTAAACTTGCTGTGCTTTCCGCTTTCCTGGCAGACTCACCACGTAGTTGACGTCCGACAGTTTCTGAACAATTCGTGCTGGGCCCTCCCACTGCACGTCTAGTTTGTTGTTTAGCGATGTGCGCAATATCATGACCTCATCGCCCACCTCAAAACGACGGGCCCTGGCGGTCCGATCATAATAAACCTTGGCCCTCTGCTGGGCCTTTGCCATTGCTTCACCTGACAACTCCTGTGCCCTTCTTAAGCGTTCGAGGAGCTTAAGCACGTACTCCACCACGACTGGGTCGTCGCCCCTGCCTTCCCACGATTCTCGAAGCATGCGAAGCGGAGATCGCAGCGAGCGACCGTACACCAGTTCAGCTGGCGAAAACCCCGTAGCTGCATGCGGCGCGGTCCGTAATGCAAACATCACCCCAGGCAGACACAGCTCCCAGTCAGTTTGATGTTCAAAACACAAGGCTCTCAACACGCGCTTCATGACGGAGTGGAGCTTCTCAACGGAATTCGACTGTGGGTGGTACACTGAGCTGTGTAACAGCTTTACCCCACACCTTTCGAGAAAAGTTGTCGTCAAAGCGCTAGTAAACACTGTGCCCTGATCTGATTGGATTTCCGCAGGAAAACCAACTCGCGCAAATATGGACAGTAGTGCATTGACTATCTCAACTGAGCTGAGTTCTTTAAGCGGCACTGCTTCAGGGAACATTGTCGCTGGGCAGATCACAGTTAAAATGTGTCTGTACCCCGTGGCTGTTACCGGCAGAGGTCCCACTGTATCAATAACGAGCCGTCTAAAAGGCTCCGTAATGATAGGTACCAATCTCAACGGCGCCCTTGATTTGTCCCCTGGTTTGCCCACCCGCTGACAGGTGTCACATGTCCTCACGAAATGGTCTGCGTCCCGAAAACACCCTGGCCAATAGTACTCTTGCAAGAGACGGTCCTTAGTTTTCTTAACTCCTAGGTGTCCGGACCACGAACCCCCATGCGACAAGCGCAACAGATCCTGACGATAGCATTGAGGAACGATCAGCTGATCGAACTCCACTCCCCTGCGGTCTAGATACTTCCGGTACAGGACTCCACCTCTTTCCACAAAGCGAGCATTTTTCTTGGCGATACCTTCCTTGACAATGCAGCGTATGTTTTCTAGGCTGCCATCCTTTTTTTGCTCGGCTATCAAAGCCGACCGGCTGACTTTTAGCAACCTATTAAGTCCGTCTGACGTAGGCGCGATGAGCAAATCTGTAGATAGCTCTTCTAACTTTCCCGTGTCGGGCATTTCCTCTCCAGTATCTGGCGCCTTCAACGCTACAGACTCAATTTTATTCAGTTCGGGCGTGCTCTGAATATCAGCTTGCTGCGCCTCTGACCCTTTTTCATTGTTTGATAACGTCGGCCCCGCAACTACCGCCTTTGCAGCGAGCTCCCGAACCTTCGATCTGGTTAAGGCCTGAACGCTAGCCTCACCAAACAAAAGCCCCTTCTCGCGCAGGAGGTGATCGGACCTGTTTGAAAATAGGTACGGGTACTGGGGGGGGCAGCATAGATGACACTGCCGCCTCCGTCTCAAGCGCTCCGAAAGGTCCTTCAATAAGCACTTTTGCTACGGGCAGACACACGCTATGAGCTTCCACGGCTTGCTTGATCCATGCGCACTCGCCCGTGAACATATGGGGTTCTACGTAAGAGGGGTGAACTACATCCATCGTAGCTCCGGAATCGCGAAGCACTCGGCACTCTTTCCCGTTCACGAGGAGGTCTCGCATGTAAGGCTCGAGAAGCTTCATGTTCTCGTCAGTGCTGCATATTGACAAAAACACAACTTTTGGTTTTGTTTCCGGACACTGCGCCGAAAAGTGACCCGGCTTCTGGCACGTATAACAAACGCGCGCTTGCCTCGTCTCGAACCGCTTTCTGCGTTCGGCTTCGGCTGTCGCCGTCTCCTTAGGTTCGGTCGCACTGCTTTCACTCGCATCCGCACTACGTGTGTTCCCCTTTGCTCTCATGGGTGTGAACTTCGGCCTCTCAAACTTCGAGCCAAATTCACCCTTTTGACCGTCCTTAGCTCCGCGAGCCCGACGCGTCACAATCTCCTCGGCTAGCTCAGCGGCTTTAGCCACCGTACAAACGTCTGGCCTATCCAAGACCCAGTACCGCACGTTCTCAGGTAACCGACTATAAAACTGTTCCAGCCCGAAGCACTGCAGAACTTTCTCGTGGTCACCAAACGCTTTCTCTTCTTTGAGCCACTCCTGCATGTTTGACATAAGCCTGTACGCAAACTCCGTATATGACTCACTTCTGCCTTTCTCATTTTCCCGAAACTTCCGACGGAACGCCTCTGCTGACAGCCTGTACTTTTTTAGCAGACTCGATTTCACTGTGTCGAAATCCTCTGCCTCCTCTCTATTCAAGCGAGCGACTACGTCGGCCGCCTCGCCGGGTAACAAAGTGAGCAAGCGCTGTGGCCACGTTTCCCGAGAGAACCCCTGCTTCTCGCACGTTCGCTCAAAGTTAACCAGGAACAAACCATTGTCCTCTCCAAGCTTAAACGGCCGCATCAGGTCAGTCATTTTGAACAATACGCGTTCTCCTGCACCGTGTGCCTGACTTCCATTACGAGCGCGTTCGATCTCTATCTCGAGACGCTTCATTTCCAAAGCGTGTTGACGGTCGCGCTCTTCTTTTTCTTTCTCTTTTTGTTCTTTAAGTTCGCGCTCCTGTCTTTTTGCAGTCTCCCTTTCCTCAATGGTCTCAAGGCATTCCGACAGCTCGTCATCCTCAGCTTCTAACTCAAGAATAGCCCTTAGCAGTTCTGGTTTTCTGAGTTTGTCCGAGACATCCAGACCCAACTCTCTTGCAAGCTCCAGCAATTTCGGTTTGCGCAACGACTTCAAATCCATGGCTGCTCTGAATGCTGCTTTCTCTACTGCCTACTATTGTCTTGCCGCAAACTAACCCGGCAGCAACGACAACCACAATTACCAGCTCTGTTTCTGACACTAACAAAAGCCTGGCAAAGCTCAGAAGAAGAAAGTCCCGCACTCACCAAACCTCGCAGCCAAGAATTCAGCGCAGTCGTTCCGCTGCAGGCAACCAGTCATCACACAGGGCTCGTTGCACTGCTCCCGGATCGTTGTGCTGCTCAGCATACAGTCAACTGCATCTCTTCGCTGCTGGCCTCCGTTGTCGCGATCTCACCGCTGGCAGACAGTTGTTTGAATCGCACCGATGGCACGAGTTGTTGGGAACTCGGCGCTGACGCCCGTTGTTGCACCTGGATCGCAAGCCCCAAGGGTAGCGTTGGCCTGGCGGCCTGGGGTACAACTGGAAGCATCCGAAGGTCCCGGCAAAGCATGAGTCGACTGGTAACAACAAAACAACTGGTTTATTCTAACATCGCAAAGAGTTGGCGGTCAGGTCGACCGAAGTAGAGAGACGGGAGAGCACGTTACTCAACAGAAGAAATCGGAGCCCTCTTTGGTGTCCGGGGGCAGCTGCTTTTATACTCTCGCAGTTGAGGGCAAGAAGGAACCCCTCTATAGACGAGCACGTGACTGTGCCGCTCGGGCACAATGGGATAAGGTGGCGCAGCGTCGTGTCGGCGCCACTCGGGCACAATGGGAAGAGAAGGTGGAGCAGCCGTCGTGTCGGCGCCTGTCAGACCCCCTCGCTTCACAGTTGTTGGGAGCTCCTCTCCCCGGCTGCCGCGCTTCGACAAGCGTGGGCACCAATATGCACATACACTCACACACGCACATGAAGACACGTGGCATTGGAACATGCCTGGACGCGCTTGGCAGGGAGGCGTAGCGGCGGCGCCGAACGGGCCAAAGTGTCTGCCGCTTTGAACGAAGCCCCGGCGTCCGTTGCATCCGCGTCGGCTATACCGCGCGTCGTAGGCGAAACGTAACAATTTGTAAATTTGATAGTCTTGTTTTTGAAAATTTGCGATTTCCAACAATACTAATTAATATATCAACGGCCTCAGTCGAAAATATGCTAACTACAGTCACTAGATTTTAACGTTTCCTCTTAAATTCAACAAGTCTAACCAAATTTGAGGCAGTGATCGCCGAGTTCCTCTTAAATTCAACAAGTCTAACCAAATTTGAGGCAGTGATCGCCGAGAAAAACGACTTCTCCTTTCCCATGCAAGCCTTCTTCGTAAATAAGAAAGGCTTTTTGGGGAAATGCTGCATAGAGCACCAGTGTATTTTCGTGTGATAATTAGGGCAGATACACCGGAACTATATTGAGCAAAAGTACTTCATGTATTAATTGGCTTCTGTTCCGCAATTCGAACGTGAGCGCTACAGCTTATTAATTAATATATGAATAAGTTAAATTTTAGTAATGCAACGGTATTTACACTTATTGCACAGTTTCTCATTATCGTCAGGGTTACGAATTAAAGAAACTATATGTAGCGTTAAGAATCTCCTATTGTGAATAATTCCAGGCAGTTAAATGATCGCGCGTATACTTAGAGACACTAAAGGAAAACATTAAAATGAGCTAGACCGATAGATTATTCGTCTAGAAGTCTGTCATTGTCGCTGTATTACAAATATATGACGTTGTTGCGCAGAAAATAGACACGGAAGGTCCCAGTGCTGCTTCTCGATTTGATTGAAATGTCGACGTCAAATCCGACGCGTTGACGTACTTCCCATGCGACATCCCACTCTGTCGCTCTCTTTGAATCAGCCAGTGCAGATGTTGCGTGAGAGCTACCACAGTTAAATATACGTCGCACCACTCTTATTTACTCATTATACGTTCATTTTCTCGCTTACACAGGCTTTGTTCTCGTTACGACTGAAGAATTTGTTATTCCGGATGTTTAAGTTTTCAATCTGGCTCGAACGAATACTTCCCTTTAAAGACATTATTTATACATTTTAAGAATTTCCTGTTTTACATGCGCTTTTTGTGGGCTAATGTGTTTATTGACGTAAATATGGAGAAGGTCATTGACAGGGCAGACATTGGGTTGTCGTTCTCTGCCCCAAATAGGCTGGGCAGTCTGTGCCAGAAGGTCAATCACGACACGCACAAGGAAAAAAGTTCCCGAAAGAAGCACGGACAGCAGTTTGTTAAGTGCCGTTGTAACGTTGATTATTGGCTTCCTGTTTCTTGCGGACGTTTCTCTGTCAAACAAACGGAGCGTTGTGTGAATGACCGCATGCGCGAACATTCAAACAAGGTGAGTAAGCAAGAAAGAGATAGCCACCTGTGATTGCCTTGTGCTGAATGTGGCTGCGAGACACTTTTTAAAGATTGCGCCCTACTGTCAAACTGTCATGATGAGCGCGCACGACTCACCTCCGAAGCCTTCCACATCCAGACGAGCGGCGATACATGTGCACGCTTTCGTTCTGTTCATTCCTTCCCAAGGAAATTCCGTTCTTATTGGTGTGATCACATTATTTTTGCTTCCAAGCATGCTCCCTTCACGTATTTCCTGGTTCTTGCAAAGGGGCACGTATATATGCTACTCGACAGAATAGCATTTGCTTGTTAGCGCTGTTGTTGCCCTTTTCTCACGTACCGTTATTTTGAGCTGTTTCCACTCAAGTCATGAACAAGGCAGCCCAAACGCGTACGGTTCTAATGCTGGCAGACGTTTTCCGCAAACAAAACCTGTTGAGACGGTATGAACCAACATGCACTAAAGCAAGCACATTTCATTACGAATTTTTTTTTTTTTTTTTGCAATAGGTTGTCTAACTGGCGCGTATAAGTGCAGTCAGCGCAACGAACCGCACGAGTGCGAGCGATGGGAATGCAGGGTAGATAAACGCGCATACCGTTCTCTCGGCACGCGATGAGGCACATCTCGTCCGGCGTCCGCTGCACCCCGGTGAGGTAGCACTCCACGAGGCCGTACACGTTACACACGGAGCGCGCGCACTCGCCGGCATCGCAAACCTGCGTGCCGCGATTGCACAGCACGCCGTCGTGCTTCTGCGCCGACGCGGGACACTCTCCGTTCCAGCCGCTGACACGTAGCCGTCAAGGTCGTACCCGCCGCCGGCGCCTAAAACCCCGTAAACTTCGTGAAGCAGCGCCACGGTTTGAAGATATGCCGCCTCCTCCTCGCGCGCTCTGGCTGAGCCAGACGCCGCGTCTCTATTGGCCTAATAGCATCACGTGGGCCCTCGCGCCGTGCTTCAGCACCATTTTCGCTCGAGAAGCGTCCGTAGAATAAAGAACCTAAATAAAGCGTCTACGGAATGGCGAGGAGCGCATGTTGGCGCCGTTGCTGCGCTCGAGCGGTGTAGGCGGCGCCACGGTCGAGGAGGGAGCGTGAAAGAGAGGAGAAACTAGGAGTGAAGGCGGAGGAGGAGAGTGTCGCTACTTTACGAAGTTTAAGCGGTTCTCCTGGCGGCTGTGTCACAGCGCCCCGCTGTGACATATATCATAGCGCTCCACAACCCCTCTTCAACCACAAAGGATACTCGCAGTAGGCCTCGAATCGGCAGTCCTCGTCTGGTCTGCAGAGCCACGACGAGTTGCGGTACTGGCAGGTCTCGCTGCAGCAGGCGCTGTTCGTAGGACTGCAGCGGAACGTTGTAAGTGAGGAGCGTAATGTAGTCACGCCGGTTTCCCGCCTGGCGTAGAAAACGCCGACGTACTAATGTATTTCTTTAAAAAAATTTCTGTACAACGCCCAGAACTTCTAGTTCCTCAAATGCGTGCGAAATTGCGGATAAGTGCAACGCAAAAGTGTCCGCTTTTTCTGAAGTCTTGTTGGAAGGAAAACGTGGGATGTTGCACAAGGTAGAAGTAGGCGGTCGTTGAGATTGTACACATCCCTACGATCAGCGCAGCGATGGGCAATGCTGCTCGTTAACTGTTCAGAACGCCGAGGTGCGGGGGAGGCGCCAAGTAGGGATATGAGGAAGCGGGATATAGCACTTTTGCAAGTCATAAAGATTCAATCCTACGTTAGCCAAAATGTATGTGATTATAGCTTGCCCACGAGCTCGGGCACAGCATACATGTAACCTTTTATTAGTTACATAGAAGAGCGGTATCGCGAAGCAAAAACAAATTTAGTCGCTTTATTCTATTTGAATGCAAAAGCATTTACTTCTCCATTCAATCGGTTACGTCCATGATACGTGTCACGTGTCCCTCACAACTCTACCTTAATGCAACTTAATACACTGTAATCCCCATTGCTCTAATTTGTACGAACGTTAATCCACTTTGCTTTACTTTTACTAACCGTAATCAACCTTCATCCAATTTGCTTTAATTTGTACTAACCTTAATCCACCTTGATCGACTTCAACCCACCTTAATCCACTTTAATCCACTTTAATTGCCCAACATTCACTTTACTTCCCAGTAAGTAAACTTACTCTAACTTGTTCTAACTTTAATTCTGTGTTACTACTGACATCATACAAGGCGCTGATGATTGATGACGCTCACTGATGACGATGCTTTTTATTACCACTCGTCGCGGATAATGCCGGCTTTTCTGCCTCATGGAACACATAATGCTTTCGCAATAAAGCAACCTACGAATTTGGTTCGTGCTACCACTGTTCCCAGTACTCATGACATGTAAGCTAGCCTAAACCGCTTCCCTTATCCATAATTTTCTCTGTCACGTCTTCTGCTGCCCGCAAGCGAGGCATATTCAGGCTGTCTTAGGTTATCATTAACAGAATTTCTTAATATCACCCATGACATGTAGCCTAGTTCTATTACTTGCGCTACATTACTCGCAGAGGCAGACAAAGTAAAAAAAAAAATGAGAGCGATTACCTAACTAATTACCAAGCTTTCGCAAATTACCTTCTAAACTGTTTGCACCAAATATTGTAATTTATTAATTTTAGTCGGGGATATTTAAATTAGTACCCATTTGGAAGGAATCTTAAGGAAGACACCAGTTTCGAGATATACGTTCCCGAAGTTTGCAACGAAATGCATTGGTTTTCCAATAACCACTGAGCTTCAGTGCATAAAAAGACGCTTTGTTAAAAATGTAAGTGGAACAGCAGTGCATTCCTCCTGCAACTTTGACTGCGCTTATCTCAAAGCTGGTGCTTTCTTTGAGACTTTGCTCCAACTGAATGTGCCTTGTGAAATCACTGGCTTCAGTTTGTGTATTGCAATAATATGCGCTAAAGTAATTAGCTGAAAAGTTATATAGTGAATTTTTTTTATTTGTCAATAATGCGTACTAATTTCCAATGTAAGTAATATATACTAGCATTCCACCTCAATGGGTAGACTAGGGCTGTATGTCACAGGTGATTTTTTTTTTTGTTAACGTTAAAATAAAACACCCGGTATATGAAAACTCTGTCGCGTACTTCCATCTTGGAGTGTGCGGCTGCTCTCAGCGCATCAGCGGGATTTTGAAAAACTAACTCTTCCTCCTCGTCGAGTTCCTTTAGACGCGATACATATTGGCAACGACACGCATCCGGGTGCTCAAGCTGCTCGTAGCATTGCTGTCTTTCGGGCGCTGATCGAGCAGCTTAGCTTCGTTAGCCAAGCGGGTAGCGTTTCTAGATCATACACGCCATGACCCAAGTTTGAATCTCTACCTCACTTTGTGTTAAAGTTTCATCAGGTGTGGGGGGCTGATCATTTTTTTGCAAGGGAGCCGGCTTTTGCGATGTCGGCTGGTACTAAAGAAGCAACACTGGCGCTTTCTGTCATCGCAAGGGTGAAATCGTTGTTCCCGTTCCTCTGTTTCTACGGCGGAATTCTCAACTGACCCTGTAGATTTCTTGAGCTGAAGCTTTCGACATTCGACATCAGCGCTTTAACATATAGTCTATCAAGCAGTGGAAGTGAAATTTAAGGGACGCTCACTTATTAGGAAGCAGGAGCGTCCGAGGTGTTCATGCTTTGCGAAAATGTGTGCGATTTGAAATCATAAACACGAACGTCCGCGAGCTTAAGCTAGGCAAAGCTTGACGCGTAACACTCAAATAAGCGAAGCTGAGGCGTTAAATGAAAACTCCGTAGCGCCCTCTGGCCGGTGCAAAGGCGCCCACAGAACGGACGTCGCCGCCGCACTCTTGTTAGAGTGCAAATTTCGCCTTCCCTCCGGCATCACCGCAAACGTTGCGCACTCATGATAGCATTTACCTTTCTGAAAGTTAAAAAAAAAAAAGAACGTGGCGGCGCACGCACCTGCACTTGGCATCAGGACGTAGCGTGCAGCCCTTGCGGTTGAGCTGTCCGTGCTCGCGCGGGTAGCAGCACGTCTCGCGGCAGTCGTGCCAGTCGTAGCCGCAGTCGCATTCTTCGTCCTCCTCCCGTATAGAGTTGCCGCAGAACGGACCCCGCAGCTCTGCACAGGAAGGCGCAGAAATGCGGTCGCCTAGTCGTCGCTCAAGCGTAAGTTTAGCCCCGCATGCCCGTTCTGAGTGCCGCCACTTTACGATATCACCGGTACCGCACTCTTTGAAGGAAACGGCATCGGCGTCCCCATTGGTCTAGCGTACGATACGAGGGCGAAAATTTAGGACAGCGCAACGAGCGATGGAAGGCGAAGTGCTAGGCGTAACACTAATCGACACAAAGATGACGTGTCAGTGAGCAAACGGTTGTGGCCTGATATTCTTTTTGAGGTCGTGAGGAAGACGTGCAGTTGGCCAGAACATGTAATGCTTAGAACAGACAACGAGCGGAGTTATTACACTAAAAAAAAGGATGTCAGAGGAGTGAGAACGTTATCGAGGACAACAGGGGACAACTAGCTGGTGTGTTCACGTTAGGAAATTTCTAGGCGTAGTCTGGATCAGGCTGGCGCAAGACAAGGGTAATTGGAAATCGCTGGGAGATACCTTCTTCCTACAGAGCGCACGACATAGGCTGACGCTCATGCTAACAGCGGAATACAAAGACCAAGAATCCCTACAGCGTCCTAGGGGAACTATCGCTATGTTTTCAGGGCACCCAACAACGGATAGCGGCGAAAGGCTTGCCCATGATAACGACAATGATACTTATATGATGATACATAGCCATACAATGATACACAGCCTTTAAAACGGGTCGATGACAAATATTCACCTAGTCTGCTTGTGCTAGTGAGGTAATATATGCATGCTTATCAGTCTAGCATTTTGTCTCTCTCTTTGATCTTTTCTCTCTTCCTTCAAACTGCTCTGGCTACCTCGTACCGTTATTTGTGCCGGCAGCGGATTCGGTCCTAAAAATCTATTTCCCGTTTTTTTTTTTGGACCAATACTTCAAGCGTTTTTTGCTTACCTCGGTGTTGACCGTTCAATGCTTCGATCCGCTTTAAATCTCAGCTCTACTCGAAGGTGGATGTTAAACCTACTGGTCTCGCTAGGCGAGTATTTTCGCGTTCATTTAGAATGCGCTAAGTTGTCTCCGGATGCCGTGGCGAATTAGTTGCACCATTATTTTTTATCCTTAAGTCAAGCACTTCGGGCCTCAATTAGCAAGGCCCTGCACTTTGTGGTATCGCACAGATTTTCTCTTGCAATTTCTTTCCTTCGTGTAAATCTCCATGGCCTTTTTTTGCTTCCTTCCTTCGCATCAAATTTGGTGACTCTGTTTCCCCCACTTCGTTCTTGATGACTCCCGTTTGTCTATTTGCACTATCAATTCTGCATTATGAATCTAAATTTCGCATAATTTCGCTTCAGCGCAACCTGAGGTCGTACCAATCAACGAACGTGAACAAGGCCTTTCACACCTTAACGACTCAGTTTTGTGCGGTTGTGAACCGGCTGCGCCGGCCTAGCCAGACGAGTGCGTTTCTGTATCGCGCTTTCGCCAACTCGAACACAAGAAACCGCACTCCAGGCGACTCTAAAACACGCAACGGAATACACGCTACTAGAATCTATATTGGGCAGTGAAGCTCGTTGCATGTTATTTCTGGTTTTCCTTCCACCACCAAAGTGTCTGACTACGAAGATAACAATATTGTGGGATTTTGCTACGTGTGCTGCCTCGCTGAATTCAAAAACTCGGCTTTGATTCCCGAGGGTTTGTTAATTAGGGCGCTGCTAAATAAATTGTCCGAGAACTGTTTCTCAGTTTATTTCGCTTACGAAAACACGTCGTCCGTAAAAAGTACAATTCCGAGAAAATTGGAGTGTCGTGGCAAATCCAACATACTTATCTTTTGTATCTCAGTTGCGTAACCTTATTCAGAACCTTTCCACAACATTTAATAACAAACTATTGCAGGAGTGAGTGAACATGCCCCTATCTAAACGTGTCTATCCAAATGCATGAAAAAGGAGGAATAGCTTTTTCTCGGCATGCGATGCACCAAATTTCATGACGTTCGCAGAATTTAAGAATAAAAAGGTGATTTCTGCCAGTTCTAGGCGGCATATTTTTTTTAACCCGCTTTTATAACGTTTCCTTAAATTCGAAGACATAAAGATAATGTAAAGCAGCGAGCGTGCAAATCTGCAACGAAGAAAAACTAAAACGATCTCACAATGTTGTCAATTGCACGCACATATCGAGGCATTCAAAAGGGGCCAAAATGATGTATTATAAGGAATACATATTAGCGCTAGAAGGAAAAGAGCTCTAAGGAAAGACGGAGCTAGCACAATGAAGCGCAAAGCGTGCTAGCTCTGTTTCTTTCTACTCCTTTTTTCCTAAGTCTTTCTTTTTTTCTAGCACTAAGTATTCAACCTCAGTATTCAACCTAAGTATGCCTTTGTACTCCCCCAACTCGCCCTGCAACAAATCTTATTGATGTATTATAATCGGTCATTCCGAAATACGTACCTATACCGATAATTATCAGCAGAATTTTAGCGGAACCTTCTTAGTTACTGGAGCAATTTTATGTAAGCAGTAAAATCAGATATCACATTTGTTCGCTTCAGAAGCTGTAACTATTACAGACGTGCGATATCTGTTCTTTGTGCTGATTTACGGATCTGTGAACAGTGTGCTCAAAATGCTAAATCTTTCTCTAGCGTCCAAAATCGCTGAGGTGTTTTCAGACAGTTTTGTACTAACCTGGTAATCGATAAGTTATATCGAGGGGGATATAAATTTCGATAAATAATCACGGAAATATTGCCTATGCGGCAGCGAATTTATAACATCGCAGTGTTTCTTCCATTTGTGTAGAGGCTCGATGTATACTAAGAAAAAGAAAGACGAAGTTGAGGTTCACTGTAAAATAATTTACACCCTTCAAAGTGAAAATGATGTAAATGTGTCTATAACTCCCACCCTTAGGGCGTGATTTATATAACCGACACCCTAAGGGTGTGAGTTATAGACACATATACACCCTTTTTCACTTCTAAGGGTGTAAATTATTTTACAGTGTTCGCAAGCCTGTGCGAGAGAATGCGCCGCACCTCTCAACGATTCAACAGGCCTGCCGCGCAGGCAGAGAGGCGGGGTGCGGACAAACTCACCCTGGAGGCAGTTTGCTCGGGGGCCCTGGTCGGAAAACATCTGCGCGAGGATGCCCGAGATGTCGCGGATACTGCACACGGAGAAGCGCCGGTTGTTCGGCATCGTGCCATGAGAGGCGCTGGCAAACATCAGGAAGTTGCCCACGCTGCCGCCCGGTACGCACTCGGGAGGGTCGTGCTGGGAAAAGGGAAACCGACAGTTTCAACGAAGAATAACCGAAGAAAGAACAAAGGAATCGGTCATGTCGCGACGCAGCTATGGGATCTGTGCACTTTGCAAACGGCCTCGATTTCGAACGAAAATATGCGTGGTCCTTGGCCCGACCAATACGCTTTCGCTTTGAATTTGACCAAGCATTCTTCACTTAAAGCGGCAACGAAGAATAACGCTGAGATGAACCTAGACTGATCTAGAAACTCATTACTGCGGGGGTGGTGGGTAACCGAAAGCATATTTCCAGGTTGTTGTGCTCAGCAGCGGTACGCTACGCCAACTGAGCCACCGCGGTGAATGACGGGATTGTTTCTAGGCGGCGTTTCCATTGCACACGCAACGCGAGAACGTCCGCGTAGAGGGATTCAGTCCACCCTGAAAAGCCCTATAGGTACTTAAACGAGTTAATTTACGACCACTGCTGCTTGTAGCTCACACTCAGTTTCGGGACGCTAAAGCACACCGATCAGGCTTCGCCTTGAACAACTTCCCGAGTTTAACGCGCAACAGATGGACGAGGAGAAATGCCGCAGCGGGCAGCTCGGAGTCAATTTTGACCAGGGTGTCGAAAGGAACCCGAACACAGAGCCATACCCGAACCGGAATGCTAGCCGGAACTAACCCGAACCGACGTTCTTAGAACGTGCCTGAGCCCGAACTGAATCTGAATTAGAAAATAATAATAGCGGTTACCGGTTCGGCACGAAAGGATTAATGCATATAGGGCACGAACGGATGCTCAATGCACAACTGATTCCGCCAAATAATTCCTTTTTATTCGCCGCACCCCACGAAATCGTTACGACCCATGAGCTGCATTGTGTGCGAAAGTGGGGAAGACGAATAGGTGAGTGTGGGTAACCATACGGCCACATCGGCACAGACCCTTAGAGTTATGAACTCGGCCGGGCCAGTTGTTTCGTCGAAACGTTGTTTCAGGGGCACCGCAGAATATTCGTTTCTGCGGAATCTCGCAATTCGCCCATTAGGTCAGCTCGCTACTTTAGCAGATACACTATAAAACGCACACGTCAGGATACAAACTTAGAACGACAGCAAGCTGAGCTAGTTGGTAAGGATTCATAATGCAAAAAAGAGGTGAGGCGTGCAGACAGGACACAAGAGTAGAGAAGTGGACCTGAGCTTGCGCAGATGAGTTTTGTGTCTTCTTTCTTTTTTCGACCCGCCGTGGTTGCTCAGTGGCTATGGTGTTGGGCTGCTGAGCACGAGGTCGCGGGATTGAATCCCGGCCACGGCGGCTGCATTTCGATTGGGGGCGAAATGCGAAAACACCCGTGTGCTTAGATTTAGGTGCACGTTAAAGAACCCCAGGTGGTCAAAATTTCCGGAGTCCTCCACTACGGCGTGCCTCATAATCAGAAAGTGGTTTTGGCACGTAAAACCCCAAATATTATTATTATTCTTTTTTCGCCTCAATGCTCCCTTCAGTTGATAGCGGCGTTCGTGTAGTCCACTTCTCTACTCTTGTGTCCTGTCTGCACGCCTCACCTCTTCTTTGCATCAGGATACAAGAAGGTAATTTCCTCGAGAAAAAAAAAAAAGAAGGAAAAACTATGAAGTCCATCAGCACGACTCCTTGCTACAATGACATTGCGGTCGCTAATGAATGCTGTCACCTTCTGAGTGCGCGGTAACAATACAATAAACAGCACGCGAAAGCTGCTTTTGTTGCGTGCCACAGAACAACGCACGTTTAGCGCCTCCAGGCACAGTACAGCGCTCTTCTATTTCTGTAAATCATTCCTCGGGCACAATATGTGTGATTTGGACTTTTTTTTTATCGGCGCTTAGTGACTGTAAGAAGCTGCGTCACATGCAGTTGCGTAAGAAATATCGCCGCAAAGTTTAGCACAAACTGTCCTTGTTCATGTTTCGCAAGCATCAATGACCTCGCTTGGTATTATTTATGCAAGAAGAGCAGAAAACTGAGTAACACGATACTTGCTGTTTTTTTTGTTTGCTATAGATTTATGTAATACTAATATTTATGCAATTTATGTAATATTGTTTGACCAATATCACCATGTTTGGATTTCTTCAAAACAATGCGCGGCGCCGTAGCACTGCCCTTTCGTCGTTCACTGAGCATTATAGACTCTACTAGGTGCATTTGGGATCTCCCTTTCCCCTTTTTATTACCTTCAGTGTTATCATGCGCCTGATTTGATTGTACTGTATCGCGGTGTACACGTATCTGATAAGGTAAGCAAGCTTTATTGCTGCCAAATACGCGTCACGTAATTTTTCATTAAATCTTTTTAGACACCGAAAATA